>NC_143449.1:5415750-5716625 GCF_987193195.1 Phasianus colchicus
CGTGCTGAGTTACAAAAGGTTCTCAATATGATAATTAATTGCAGGGAGAATTCCCAAATGGCACTAGATTCACACTGGATTAGAACGAGCAAACAGGTTTCCTAGTCAACGGAGTATTTGTTTTTACATTTGTGTAAGATGTGTTCATAACAAAATAGTTCAGATGGTTCAAAAAAGCACCTACTTTACACAGTTTTGACCTTTGTAATGGAAATCAAAATATTCCGCATATCAATAAAACAAAACCAAGATTTTCTACTACTCTCAAAATGAAAGCTATGAAAGTAGCAGAGGATTCTGCTTAGATTGAATACTGTCTGGTTGCACGTAAATTCCTGTGTTAGTAGATGCTCCTAATGTTAGAGTACATCTGGTGTGATTGCTATTAATGGGCAAAAATTTAGAAAATGTCCAGAGGCATATTCACTGTGTGGCTTTGAAACATGCAGGAATTATCATATCCAAAAGCAAGCATCCTGCATGCATACAGTGAAACCTCACAGAAAGACTTCTGATCTGACCTTTAAGTTATGTGTATTTAAAGAAGGTGAAAGTTTTATAATCAATACATTGTGGAGATTTTGAGGGGATCTGAAAAGAACTTGATTCCAGATTTTCTTACAGTTGAATTGCGTATGTCCACATGTGCACTCAGAAATAAAATTGTTTCGTGGCAGTGGCATTTGAATGTATCAGTCTGGAATAACTGTTGTTTGGATATTTACTGTGTTCAAATGAATTGCTCATTTCTTCTTTCTATATCTTTTGACACATTCACCCTTCATTAGTATTTTCTCTTGCAACAGTCATGACAGGCTTGACTGTAAATTAACATTCTAAACATTTTCCTGAATTCTCTTTCCTTCTGTGAGCTACAACTAATTTTGCATGCATTTTGTTAATGCCTTCGTAATTATCTTATCTCACCAACAGCTGTAGCACAGTACAATGGCTTACAGCTACTAGTAAGCATGAGGCATATTTTCTTCCATGAAAAGCAAAAGATATGGAATACTTGCAGCTCCCAACAGGATTTCTGGGTACAGTACAGATCCCTTGTGTGTCTGCAGTTGCTCTCAGAGGGTAAAGACTTTTTTACAAACTGTTACAAATCTGTAAACGATGAATATGTGACAAGAATGTCATAGTGATAGATAAACATTTACAGTGAAGACATTAAAATAAGGGCTGTCAGTGGTTCTGTAATGAGCAATGACTGCCCCTTGTGCCTGGTGAGGTAACAACATCAGCATTCATGCACTATATGCAACTGTATAATTGAACATACTTTCACAGCTGCCCTACCTCCCTGAGTATAATACCTCTCGGATTACTACCAGATCCCCAGCTGATAAAAATCCTGATAGTTGTATTGATTTCCTAGAGCTATCTTTATTCAAACCAGATCACAAATACCAGGTCACAGTAAACTCATCTGCGTGGGTTAAACGTGCAGCAGTGCAAAATTACTAGTTCCTATCCTCTATTTTTACATATTTTCCCTTGCCTTGGAGAACTTGAGAAACAGAAGCTGCAGTTTCACATGTCATACTTTGAAAGAGAACATCCGAGCGAGTCAAGAAAAAGCATTTTTCTGATCCAGGTCCTGATACTTCATGATTGCAGAATGTAAAGATGCCCTGGTATTACTGCCGAGCTGTCTGCACTCATCAGACACATTGAATTGACTTGTTCCCTCTTCTGCAGATTCAGTTTGCCAAGTGAATTCAAAATGAGGGAAAGAGAGAAAGGAGGAAAATAACGGGAAAGGTGGAATGCAGCACAGCTTCACACCATCCCTGCTATTAAAATGGCCCAGTAACAAATGTTCTGAAAGCATAAATGTGGAGCACCAACCAATGATTCAGAATTCCAACAGCAGACGACCCAAGATCCAGCACTGCCATAACAGTGCATCCGTGCACCTCACCCTGCACATCACAGTTTGAATGTCAAGTATATAGTACCAAAAACACCACTTGGTGAAAACTGTTAACAAGAGAGGCTTTTCCTTAGTATTCACACTTCTTTACCCCTTCTTACAAAATCCAGTTAAAATTTTCCTCCATTTTTGAGAAAGATGAATTTATCTGAAGCCACTAATAAATAAAAATATGCATATAAATTTTATCATCTACACAGAGACATTAGTGCACCCAGACATGAACTTATGAACTTATTAGTATATATATACTAATACATATATATTATAGTGTGTGTGTGTATATAGATAGATAGATAGATAGATAGATAGATAGATAGATAGATAGATAGATCCCCTCATCACACCACTTACAATTTCATTTTCACCTGCCTAAGGGGTTATTGACATTAATGTTACTTACTCTTAATAAGCACCCTGAGGCTGTAGGTAATCCTTAACATTTTTATTATTTCAACTCTTTGGATCTGATCCTATTTCATTCCAAGAGTTTCCATGTTTTTACTTGCAAAAAACCTTATAGAAACTGGGGATATATGAATTAGGATCATGTTTAAAGCCACACTTTTTAAACAATATTAATATTTGTTACCTATATTTTATGCATTTTCTGGTAAGATAAAAGATAAAAGAGCATCATATGGACGCTTCACAATCTTTAAAATGTCTGGATTTATTTAAAAACTGAAATAAAATAAAACAACAACAACAAAAAACCCTACTTTTCAGCTGAATATTGTGAAGTCCATTTACAGCAGACTGACCATCCAAATTTCATGTGGACATAGTAAAGAAAAAGTGATAAAGACTGACTAATTCGATGCTAAGTACATACAATAGTTGAGACTAAACACTTTGACTTTCCTCTATTCTGCAAGATCAGAATGACCTTCCCTGTTAGAGGAGCAGTTCTCCATGCAGTATCTTTTTTTAGCAGAAATGATTTCAAATAAGACATCCTGAAGAAGCAGTATTCTTCTGGCACCACTAAAATCTTTATTGTCTTCTTTTATCTGAGGTTAGACAGGCATCAACATTCCTTTTATTTTACTTCTAATATATTTATTATTTTTTTGCCCTGGTTCTAGCTTAGTTATACATAAATCCTTATGACTCCCAGTGGCAGGAATGGAATTGTTGAATTACACCACAGTTTATTGGGTTTTACATTCAAATATAATCCAGCTACCTCTTAAGTTTTCTTCCACTGCAGTGAGATAATGAATTTCAACACTTGGAAAGCAATTTTCATTTAGAAATGAGCTCACAGCAGTTGATGATCCAGTTCAAAAAAGTGTTTGTTGAGGGGTTGGAGAGCCACAACGGAATGTGTCATTATCTTATTAATGAGAAAGAAACAAAGCAGGTGTTGCATACTTAGTGGCCTTAAAAAGGAAAATGTAATAAGCAGCCGCCAGGTGTAAAATAACTACTTTGTAGTTTATCTATCCCAAAAGAAAAAAGACAAACTCCAAAAAGATATCATTAGAAACCAATAGTTTAAAGGTATACGGTGGATAAGAAGGAAAGCTGGCTGAATATTAAAGCCCAAAGCAAATGGGTTAGAGAGGGATACCTGATGACTTCTGAAGGATACCAACTTTCTATCTATTTTTTTTACTAAGTTTAATCCTCTGTATGGAATTCGAGTGTTAGAAAAATAAAGACACATTATCCTCTCCTCTACTCCTCAGAGAAAAACAGCTACGAGCTGCTACTGGGAACCTTATGCTAATTGCATATCAAGAGTTCAGGCACAGCTATCTTGGAAAGAGTTATTAAGTCACAGTTAAGTGAAGTAGCCACGGTTCTACATGCCTCCCTCTTTATTTGCAAAGAATTGCAGGTGACAAGGAGGCTGTTAAGAGTTTCTATTCACTCGCACTTTGCATTTCAGTACAAAGCAAAAGGGCACAAAGCACGTGAAACCTGCACAGTGACACATCTGTCCTGACAGCCCATAATGTTGTGTCACAAACCTGTCCAGACCTTTGGTCTCAATCGGGCTTCAGGACCAGGAGCAGCTCTGCTAGTAAGGCAAGAGAGGAGGAGATAACTGCTAGGTTTACTCCACACACCGAGGATGAGTTTTTCTAAATCTAATCATTCTTTCTGAAAGTGATTGCGAAATACATCAAGAGAATTAAAAACATTTATTTTTACCTTGTCAGGCCACCTCTTCTCTTGATTATAGAAAAGATAAGCCTGGAACATCAGTCGAATGCATTCCAAGTAGAATAAAGATTTGCTTATAGTCCCCGACTTAGAGAAGGAGCTAGAACAGGCATATCTGACCCACAGCCTGGCACAGGGCATGAACCCATTGCTCACAACAACCAAATATCAGTGTGCAAACACCACTGACTGGGCTGAAAGCAGGGCACAAGGAGCATGCTCACTAACTCACTGCTAACTCAAGTTATGACAATAATTGCATATGTTTTGGATGCTAAACACAGCCTGATGAACAGCGAAAAGCATGCAGCCCTGGCTTCTGTTTTGATAAAGGAATTTGAGAATAGGTTTCAAGATAGTGGGGAAAAAAAAAAAAATCAAATTTTTTGTATGTTTTCAGCTCCATTTTCAGTCGACATAAATACATTACCTACAAATTTTAAAGTGGAATGCATAGAGTTGAAATCAGACATTCAACTCAAAAATTGATTATGTCACTTTACCAGGCTTTTACGAGATCTATCACACCCAGGAAAGATTTCCTTTGCTTCACAGTCACACCTTATTCATGTCATCATTTTTTGGCAGTACATACATCTGTGAACAGCTATTCTCCAGGATAAAGCACAAGAAAGGTAAAATTTCATCAAAAATCTGTGATGAACACCTTGAGAACTCACTAAGAATTGCAACCACTGCCATCAAACTGGACTAATTCACAAAAGCAAGGTGAAATACCCAACTAATTTTATGTGTCCATTGATCTTTTTTTTTTTTAATGCTGTCGTAAAAAAAATATATATTACAACTATTTGTTGGCTACATACATCAATTACATTACATATTTAATTTCATTCGGTGTGGCCCAAGGAAAGCCTAAAGGTTGGATATCTGTGAGCTACACAAAGGCTTAAAGATTTTGACTGACCAATATGAAGAGACAAGTTTCCCTTGTATAGCAAATATTTTTATGGCACCTTTATCACATTCTCCTTTGTGTCTGGTACTTCCTTTTGCCTCCCTGCTCTTTTTCCAGCTGTGGCTGATGGGAATTTACACTGGAAATAGCTGAGTTGAGGACAAAAGAGATCTCTTGTGTACACAAGAATTAGTCCAATGTGATATGCTGCGTAATTTTCCTCAAGGAAGGCAAGGCAACGGGAACACTGCCACGTCCCTGTATGTGAGGACATGCTGCAAGGGAGGAGGACTTTATGTCCTTTTTCTTTTTTTTTTCTCTCTAAAAGAACCATAGGGTTTTCTACATTAGAGAGGATTGAGGCCTCACCTGCCATTTCTGCCTTTTTGAGGCCTAGAGTTTAATTTTAGAAAAGAAGGAAAACCGTAATTTTTTCCTAGTGACAGTAAGACAGTTTGTATGCAAACAGTGTCTCTGCTTTAGTGTGTTTAGGGAGCTGGAGCCCTCAGCTTCCATCTGTCAGGAACAAGGGATGCATATAGGTGCCAGTTTCAGGGGAATTCAGGATTCAGCAGGATCCATCTTAAAAACAGGTGGCATTGTTAGGCTGCGGGGCTGTTTGCTAATTTAAGAGACCCATAACCTAGCTAGAGCTCATTAGATTCCAGCAGAGATGATCCTGGTCCTCTGGGCTCACGTTTGGGCTTAACCTTCCAAATGGACTAAAGGAAAAAAAAAAGCCAGCTCAGAGCTTGTGCTGGGGCTAAAGCTATCTGATACCATCCGCAGTATTTTATAGGGAAAGGGGAGCAGCAGTGCTAATGTGCAGTCATAAAATATGATCTCATTTTGAATGTTTGCCATGTTTGAGTGAAATTTGCACTCTCGCTTCAGCATGCAAAACAGAATTTATTTTGTTGTGATGAAAGTAAGAACATCTCTGCAAGTAAAGAAGGATTTAACAACAGGATTAGCTAAGTAGTTTTTGTTCTGTTTGTGAAGGGATTGGAGTTTTCTTCCTGTATTTAACAAAATTGGTGCATAGCACCAGAAATATTGTTTGTCAGTTGTCAATAAAATACAGTAATAGAGCAAACATTAAAAAGGATTAATGATCCAGAAAGCATTGTAATTTTGCTAGGTAATCACTTGTGATAAGTATAATACATTGACAAGTAAAATGCCTCAAGGTTTCATATTTATTCCAATTTTAATATATTTATTAATAATAGTGGGGATAGGCAATGAGGAAGCAAATGCAAATAACAGACCCCATTCAGAGAAGGGTATGAAGAATTCTGGGGGAATTTTTCCATGCTGGTTGAATGGGAAATGGATAAAGAAGTTCAATGGGAGGGAAAGAATTTGAACTATTTTCACTCCTTATATGTTTGGATCTGTTTTTTGTACCATGGGAAGCTTGGAGAGAGCCTCAATTCTCTGTTATCACATTAAGATGCATCAGGAATGAGCAGAAAATGATGTGCAATACATTCTAATTCAGCCTCCTCTGGAATGCTATAAGCTGTACTGAAGAAGGACAATAAAAATAATACAAGCATAGAGAAACTCTCACACAAAGAGAGCCTGCAAGACTTAGACAGTTTATCTTGGAAAAGAGACAAATAACAAAGGACATGAAAAGGGCATATTCAAAAACAAAACGACAGGGGAAGATAGATCTGACATTAGGATTCCACACACATCATAAAGCAAGAGCAAAAGGAAAGCTAATGAAAATGAAAGATGGTTGAATTGAAATGACTGAATAAATGCTTTCTCTGTGCACAATTAGACTATGAAACTCCCTGCCACCAGGTGCTACAGATGCAAAGATCTGCATAAGGATGTCTATTCTGTTTCAGTGGCGTTTGGCCATTTGCATGCATAATAAGGATATCCTGAATTCCAGTGGTTGCCAATAGAAAAGATCACTGAAAAGAGAATTGGACTTCATTCTATAGGGTTCAATGGATACCTAAGAAGGGCAGTTCAAAATCTGACCTCGGGGAGAAAGAGGGATATAAAACCATTATTTTACATGTACCTGCTGTGCAGTTTCCAAAGAGTCTGCTATAAACCTCTGTCAGAAGGCAAATTGTAGCAAGATGGAACACATTTAGTACAGCAATTCGTGCCTGTTAATGATTAGCTTTCCCAAACAAATGATGTTTTTATACATTTTTAAACGCGGCGTTGTTCAGTCTTCCCTCCAGCAGACACTTTCCGTATCAGAAATGACACCAGAGCCAGGATGTCTGACTCCTCAGACTTGGGACCTGCCAGCCCCAGGAGCCAACACGGGGAGCCTTCTCCACTTACAGCTTGGCATCTCTGTGTAGGCCTGCATATGAATGTTTATCCTGCTGTCTCTCTGGGCTGTCTCAAAACTGCCTGAACATACAGTCTGGTTCTTCTGCAAATAGGTACACAGTGTAACACTTGCAGGCAGAGGTCTTTAACCAGAAAACAGCCAAGCTGTGAAGGGTTCCACTATAAATTACACGTGCCAGAAGCCATAGTCATGTGTATCAAACAGCATTCAAGTTACTTATTAAAAACAAACAAATAAAACAATAGCTTCTCTTACTGCTTCTGTTTTGATTTTTTTTTTTTTTTTTCTCTCAGCTACCAGATTTAAATCAATAGGCCTGAAGGGAATTTCTTATTGCTGTTTTGATCCATTAAAAGACACAAAGCCCCACTCCCCCTAAGCAATCTCAAAAAGAAAAGGACAAACTTCCAGTATCTTTATGTTTCCAGTATGCTTGCTATGATGCAAGAATACTTTCCTTAAAAAAAAAAAAAAAAGAAACAAAGAACACTTTGTTTCCACTGTAGCATAATACAGAGAAAAATGTGATTGCAGGAAAAAATAGCCTAATGATCCCATGTCTTGATGCCTGAAATTACTCTCCAAGAGAAAAGGCTTTCACTGGAAATACATCATTTCAAATTCTTTCTTCTTCAATGACTTTGAGAACACCTCTTTCTCAAAGGAACTGTGGCTAAGATGTACACACCAATAATGTTATTATCTTTACAGACAAGATGCTGGATATTTATGTGTTGCCAACTACTTTCCAGTGCCATGAAAGGGTGTGCATTAATATAAAAAGGATGACCCAGACTAACAGCACTTTCTGCAGAGGTGTTTTGTAATGTCTGGGGAGCAGTGAGACAGCTCTTCCTTTCAAAGAGGCCAGAGAGCTGGGTGCTACCCTGCTACCTCCTCCATTTGGAAACAAACCAGCATAAAATCCTGCACGTTCAGGGAATAACTAAAACCAGCTCTGTTGCTTCTAGAGAGGTCCACATGAATCCTGCCTACTGAAATAAAAAACCCTTTCTCCTGCTTTCCCAGCACAACATGACTTAGTGTTTCACTGGTCTTTGCAAGAAGGATTAATCAGGAGAAAAACAGCTCCTGAGTAAAAGCATTATTTTCAAATAATGTTTTATAATAACACACAGTCATTCTGAACTAAGAAAGTTTTCTGCTGCTAGAAAAACTGAATACATCATTTTCAATTAATTATACCTTCATACAAATGAAATGACTGGAGAGGTGAATTATCAGACAGCATCATCAAAATTTGCCTCAGCATCTTAGTTAATATAGCTTCTTCTCACTAAACTTTAAACAGGAGCACATTTAAGATAGATAGTCATCATTATCTATTCAACTGGACTCAAAATAATTTGTTACAGTCACTTGGTTTTATCATTACTTGATATTGAAAACTGGCAAGCATCATAACTCACTGGCATTTTGAAATCTCTTAATATTTTGACCCTTCAAAAATTTGTTTTCGCCTGGTAATCTAGGTCTGGCCTGCTAGGCTAGCAGTAATTAGTTTCATAAGTATATTACTATCTCAATGTGTCTTATGGCAAGAAAATGATGAAGGAGCCTTGTCACAATTCAAACTAATAGTCTCTCCAGCCTCTTTGTGAATTCTCTGAGCATGTCCTCCTCAGCTGCTACGCTTCAGATCTTTTATCTCAGGTAAATCACATGAAGCTTTCAGACCAGAAAGTGCCCTACTGATTAACCGTTCTTATCAAGAGGGCAATTCTCCAACCTTATTTATTTTTTCTCCCATCTATTGCCTCCTCTGCATGACATATTCACCCTCTCTCACTACTGGTGCAGTACTCCTGCTGCTCTGACTTCCCACTCCCCTCTGTCCCTGGGCTCTGTGCTGCCAAAGCCCTCCCTGCCCTCCAACCCCCTCCACCTCCACTCCAACCAACTTACAGGCACCCTGCCTTGTTTTCCTCTTCCTCTGCAGTGAGTGCTGCTGTCCTGGAAGCCAGCACCAACCTGCCTTAACCTCCTTGCAGGCTTACACACCTGTATGCCTTGCGGCTCAGTCCTGCCCTGCTCCATGCATGCTCCACCAGCACACCTCTCTTGTGGGTCCAAGAAAGGGGCTGGATCTGGGAGCTGGAAACGCCCTTTTTCCAGTTCCTTGATCCCAAACATCATACAGTCACATAAACAAGAAAGCTGAAGACAAATATAGGTGCTGCTTAGGATGGATTAAAGCTGCTGTTGCCACCATGCCCTGATGTGCTTTCATCTCAGCATTCAAAAGAACGTCCTGGAAGCACGTGAAAAACCTGCCTTGGTCCCAGTTCCTGGAAGAACTTGTTGTTTTAAAGCACACAATGTGCTCTGGCCTCTGTATCCACTTATTTGAGTTATCGAATTGCTAAACTTATACATGAAAATGCAAAAGACGAAGGGAAATACTGTTCTGTGAATGCAGGTAAGTGCACGGCTGTCTGGCTCCCTTTCCCCCCCCTAGAATCACCAGGATGACTCCAGAGTTACCTTATATTCAAGAAACAACATTTTGAGTATTCAGATAAATGGATAATGTAGGATTGTTAACTTCACCGCATGCAGATTAACATTTGAAGAAAACAGAACACATTGTCACCAACGTTTTTCTTCATTTTTACACTCAAGCAGCTGTGGAAATCTGAAGTTCACTTGCTATGCTTCCCAGAAGATCCCCCAAAATTTGTGATATGTTCTGTACTGGATGATACTTCCCCCTAGTGTGCATTCTATGTAAAACCCCTCTGACACCAAACCCGAATTCTTAAAGTATGCTCCAAAACAAGCAACATAACAAACAAACAAAAAAAAAGTTGCAAAGCTGCAAAGCCATTAAAGCATGCTACCTTGCAAAATTACCTCATTTCTCTTCCGACTGCAAACAGATTTTGGTTCTAGCAACTTTTCCGTCTTCTGAATACAGCCAGCATACCTAAATATGATAGAGCAGCTATAAGCTGAGGAAGAAAGTTCTCAGTGCAAAACAAGCTGAGACTAATCTGTCATCTGAAACTTGTATGAGAAAGTGATCAGAAATAATTAAATGATTACTCCTTTGGTCCAGCAATCAGACTTCTGTAATAGAGTACTTTGTCAAAGTAAATTTAAGGAGCATCTGTAGTAGAATCTGTAGTAGAATAAGTATAATCTGTTATCACCTCACTCAAAAGGGGTGATCATTTTGAGTGTATTTCCCACCAACCCACACCTCCCCAGTAAACTAGTGCAATCATTTACAGCGTGATTTGAGTCAGTGTAACACATTTATCTTGCTGACAGTCTGACTTTTGCCTAAGCTGTGGATAACTATGAGAATAAGCATTCAAGGAGAGATCTATTTCTGTCATTTTAAGAAATAATTGGGCTTCTCCCAACCTCCAAGCACTATGGGTATTATGGGGGACATTTCAGAATTAGCTACTTCAACTGAGCATTCAAACATCACATTCACATACAAAAAAAAAAAAAAAAAAAAAAGAACATTAAACTTTCCTCTTGGACAGTCTTTCAAAACTATCTTTGAAAAAAGTATATATTTCTTCTCCCAAAGCTCAAAATCAGGTGTTAATATACTATGGCAACTTGCCTTTGGGCCACGAGAGAGAGCAGAGACAGGGAATAACCCTTGAACACACTGCAAATTTCATGGTCCTTGCTTTTCCCTTTTCTCAGTTTCCAACCTGAGCATCCTAAGCATTCTCTCAAAACAAGGATATTGTTAATTACGCATAAAGACTGCCTGTCCAGTAGCTAACTACTTCTTTTTCTCAGTCTGCCTCTATGGGCAACCTGCATATTTTCTGAAGAGAAGTCCCGTGGCTTTTCTTTGGCTTCCCTTTCTCCAGCATGCCTGTCAACTCGCTGCATCTGCTGCAGCCACTCTTGGGACAGTGTGGGAGCTGTGCAGCTGTACAGTTTGGTAGCCTGGAGAGAATCAAACGAATTTAAGTAAACAAGTTTGATAACTGTCATCAACACCACACTGCCTAGAGAGATGCTCAGGTGTTAACAGCAAGGAGGGAGAAAGGAGCTGTACATATACACATACGTATCCTTTTGCTATTCCTATGTAACATGAATTCCTAGCATCTCCAAGAAATCTGGGAACACTGAAGTACAAATGTGTACAATGCCAACAATGCCTTAAAGCAACCTTGAAGTACCTATCTGGGAGAACAACCATAAGGTTTTGTGTTCTAACTGAATGTATCTGGAAAAAATATACACCCTGATGCTATCCTGAGAATGGACACTGACACCAGCCTGGTGTCTGGAGGTTAACAACACTGCTTCTAGATTCATCACTAGTACAGCATTCTGTACAACTGAGAGGGGTGTAATCACTTCCTCCCTTCAGACCACTTCTTCCTACACATTTGGGTGCAGTTAAGCCAGCTCTGCTACTCATCACAACTCCAGCTCCTACTCCTTTCTATTTTGGCCGCTTATTCTCATATCTGAGTTGAACTTCACGGCTGCTAACTTTACTGAAAAGGTCTGGGTTAAAAATAATCATTTAAAAACAACAGCAGAAAGAAAAAGAAGGTAAAAGAAAAGAGGGGGGGGAAAAAAAAAAAAAAAAAAAAAAAAAAAAAAGCATGGCTATGTGGGCAGTGTTCAGAGAGTGGGGTGAGAAAATATTCAGGCCATTTTGTTGCTGAGAAAATCAAATTTACCACGCTTGTATGTATAATATAGTTCTTTCAAGTGGTGACACTCATTCAAACACTGTCTGGTATAATATCGCCTCAGCTACCCATGGGAGACCCAGGTATTGTGTACTGTAATACAAACAATTATGAACTAAAAGTGAAAATGCTATTGAAATCTACAGGGTTTCTCTCCTATGAGGTTCCTTTTACCTTAGTGTATTATTTCACCACAGAGAAACCAGGACTACTGAGTCCCTATGTTATTCCTTAGCAAACCGCCAGAACTGTCAAATGTAGATCAGACATTAAATATGGAAAACACTGGTTTCTAGAAATAAGCCATAACAAGATGGACCATACTACATTAATTTCAGCCTTGATTTTTAAACAAAATACATGTCTATTTTCCTTTTTTTTTTTTCTTTTTCCCTGCCTGCAGATACGTAGTACAAAATCACTAACTCTGTAATGAAAACTCTTTAAGAATCACTGTGCCCGCATTTATAATCCTCTGGTATCACCATGTATTTTCATGTATTTTTCAAATCAGTTTCTAAGAAAGAACCATGCTCAAACTTGTAATGGTAATGAACTTATAGATGCCCATCTGTCCTGTTTTTTTATCCATTCAAAGTGTTTGCAGCCTGTGGCTGTGCCTGAGGCAAAGTTATATCATCTTGACACAAAGAAATACGAAGTCTTGCCTCAGAGATTTCCTTTGCCTGCAAGCAGCAGTGCCCTAAAAGCTCCAAGGTGCTACAATTAAAAATGTATCAATTAGTTACAGAGTCAACTAAAGGAGAATGACCATTAAGAATTCTTTTCATTGCCACAGCAGGCCTTTCATTGTTTATCTGGGCTTGTACGTCTAAATTATTGGTGGAAAAGCTGTGTTCTTGCAGGAAAAGCATGCCAAGAGGTCTTCAGGGCTCCCCAGGATCACCAGTGGGTGAACCTACAGACTACTCGCTATGTATACACTTAACACACAATTCAAAAACGTCAATTAACCTGCAGGTTTTCTGACCTTTGGGCAGCTGGATACAATCTCTCTCTAGAAATGCTAATGAGAACTTAATAGCAGGCATGAAGTTGAAATTTTAATTAAAGAATGTTTCTTGTTATTTGATCCTTTTTGGTGCGCACACAGACGCGGAACAGAATTAGAGATGTTGTAAATAAAGAAACAAGCACTGCAGGCCAGCATCGCAAAGTTTAGGGCAATTTCAATCTTTTACCTCTGTGCCACATTAACAAATTCCCTCCCTCACGCAAAATTTACTCTGCAAAATCCCCAACTCTGGTCCTTTACAATGAGTAACAAAAGGAATATTTCATCTTGTTGGGAAGGGGAATACAATCATTCCTACTTAAACTAAAAGAAAAACCCTAAACCAAACGAAAAATCAGTTCTATTTGAACGTATGCAAACATTATTATCTTTTTTTTTTTTTTTTTTTAATGGAGTGTTGGTTTGTTTTATTTTTGTCATTATATTAAATAACAGATTCAACCCACTGCAAATAATTGTGGTGCCAATTTCACTACACTGCTTTGAACAGAAACTAAGGCAAAACTGGTCAATGTTAATCAATTGCCCTGCAGGAAGAGAGCACTTTCTGACAGACTTGCATAATGGATGAAGCACACAACGAGATAACTGGGAGATGTACTTCCTCACAAAGTTCCTAACTGCATCAGAAAAGTTTCTTCACATTCCTTCATTAACTTCTTTCCCTGCATGAACAATGTATGCTCATAGTGAAACCCAGCAAAGGCAAGTTTTGGTAGTTGTCAGCTATTTAAACCTGTGCTTACTTTATTATGCTAATAAAGGCCTTAGTCAACAGACTTTCACCTTAGGCAATCTTCTGTAAACTAAATTAATAAAACATTAGAAGAATGCTTAAAATTTGCTATGTAGTTTCTTTGCTTTCAATAAATGCACCAAGTGCATAAAATGATGATTGCTTAAACCTAACTTAAAAAAACTCTAAATCTCAGTATTTATTTTATCCTTTACTATATTTTATTATTATATTATTATTATTTTATCCTATATTATTGTTATACCATTCGTGCAAAAATAATATAATAAAAACTAAGAGCTGTAGAAAACTGTAGACAACAACAACTCAGAGACAACATTTTACAATAAAGAGAAATATTTGGCTTACAAGCTGGCATTATAAGAAGCAAGGAAGTAGAAAATAAATCTAGAGGTGTTCTAAAGGTATAGCTTTAGAAGTAAAACATTCACCAGAAGAACAGGAAAGCCTTTTAAGTGAGGTTTCAATCAGATTCCTCACAGCTTCAGGGAGATGTTGGGGTGTTTCCCCTATTTTCAACTTTTTCATTTGACTAAAAAGGAGCTAGAATACATGAGAACATTCTCTTATTTTGCATGTAGTTATGACACAGATTTGAAATAATTTTCCTAATACAAACCAGAATACATTTTTTCCTTTTAATTTGAATATTTTGTTTCCTAATATGTTATGTTTAAAGTTAAGATCCTTTATAAAAAAAAAAACGTACATGATAGCAGCAAACATGCCAGGAGAACCTTGCATTTGTTGCCAAGCACTGGAATGGGAGCCCCCAGCTATATACATAAAATTGGAATTAAAGTAAAACCACGTTGAAGTGCAGCTCTTGTCGCAGCCACAAATTCAATTCACTAAACTGAGTTATTCTGCAGCAGTTGCACAGCACCTGGTGAAGCTTTAGAACCCACCTTAAAAAATAAAATAAAAAATAAAAAACCTGCAGCAAAACAAAAGAAATTGAAGAAATCTGATCTCCATGCGCGGTTCTGAATGCTTTTAGCAAAGGTTTGGATAACATTTTAATATTTTGAATGGATGTAGATTCACCTCTTGCTCATCCGATAGCAAGTAGATCATATCATAAGCAAACACCAGAGGTGTTCAGCAAGCATTACACAGTAAAAACTTCACAAAATTTGCAAAAATTTTGCAAATATGTCATGGCGTGAGGAACATAATAAACACAAGAAACAAATAACAGTCTACTAATGACACTTCTGTCTGGGAGGAGCAACAGGGTTTCCTGATCTGTACCTGCCTATTAACAGCACAGGCAAGTAGGCCTCATGCTACACCCCATGCTACATTTTTTTTCACTTCTGGCTTCTTTTTCTACTCTTTTTCATGTTTTTCTACCTGTCTATGCATGTACACATCTGTTACCATCAACACCTAAATTGCACATCAGTGTTTCTGATGAAAATAAAAAAATGTCATGGCAATAAGAGAATGTTTTGAAAGCAAGCCAGTTTGTCAGTAAATTATAAGCTTCATTATCATAAAACTCTAACAAATTGAACCCACATCTCATTAACTGAAAGTACAATATGACTGCAGCAGTATTCATCTCCCAGAAGAGTGCTTATCTATAGGAAAAAAAGATAAAAGTTTTGCTGAGAGCTGCCAGTAATGATAGCATTAACTTTATTTATTAAAGAATGCCTGAACATTTCTGAAAAACATACTTCCACCTTCAACTACGCTGTTCTGATTAAGTAAAATACTGTATTAATAAATTATATGAACTTAGCTTTCCTCTGACACAGGACTGCACTATTTAAAGAAAGAAACAGGCTTTGTCTTAGGTTTTATTTTCACTAGCTTGCCGATTTCCCATCCCTTCCAAAAGGATAATCTGTAAGTTAAACTCTCTCATGACCAGTTCTACTCTTTTGGCATATTCATAAGGAATATCAAATTAAAACTACCCAGCTGTTATTGAGGTCATCGGCCTTAGTTTGTATTTCTAAAGATATTTCCTGTGCTTCTATAGATTGTTGGAAACTTAATTATAGAAACCACTGAGAAAAGTCTGCTCTGCTACACATGAATGAGGCATTACAAAGCTAGTATTAATTAAGGAATACAAATATTACAATAATATTTCCAAATCACTTCAAACTTCTTCTGAAAGAAATCACTTGGTGCTCTCAACCAGCATTCTATACCCATACCACTACCAAGAGAGATCCCTTAATTGCTCAATACAAATTATGCTGCCTGTGTGAAAGGACACATCCACGGAGCCCACAGGATTTTGAAACCCTACCACAGCACATCTGCATGTTGCTTTAACAGGGCAGAGGGAAAAATGATTTTAAGTGTACAGCAGCCTTCCTGCTGGTCCTCCTTTATATCTTGTGGGGTTTGTATGAAATGAGTTGCCAGAAGTCAAGAGTAATTTGCTTTGATCTGAGTATCACATTCAGAATCTCTAATTCTGACACATATGAAATTCACAAGAGAAACTGTCTTTGACCATCAGTAGCTCCCAATAAGCCATGCACACCTGAATCCACAGAATCTTAAAAAATCACACTTTCACCAGTTGAATTGTTTTTTTTCCAGTACAAAAAATGTATGCCATGGAAACAACTTCATCTTGAAGAAAAAACAATGGGTGGAAGATGAAATTCTAGGTGATATTATGATATAGTTTGCTCTTGAAAGCATGCATATGATAGAAAAGGTTACAGACAAATCATTAACAGGAATATACATTGCAGAAAATTACTGGTTGTGAAGTTCAAATAGTTGTTCTTCCTTTTTCCAGCAATGAGGTCAGCTTGCTTGATTTTCTCCTGTGAGGATAATATATTAAAGAAAAATACCACTTTGCAATTCTCTTTAAATATCATATTTAAGTCAGTGAAATCTTATTTTAGTATTGTTTACTTTACAAAAGTACTTCAAACCTCTACATTGGACTCCAGCTTACAAAAACAGTAATAAAAAGACAATTCTGAAACTCAGACACCAAAGTTAATGTTATACAACTATTTATGCTGAAGGGAAAATATCAACTCTGTGCAGCGAAATCAACTGTGGCTTGCTTGGAAATGATATCAGAGAGTTCAAACTGGCAAATATTTATGCATTCTCTGAAATTATTTCAAATCAGACATTATTTACTTACTACCCAAAACTATGGAGACAGCAAAAAATATTTTACAAAAGCATTTATGGTCAAAGAGGGTAATAAGAAATACAACGGAAGCAAAATCCTCTGTCTGCAAAAGGTTAATGAACCCGCCACCGATGTAAATCAGGGCAGAATTAAATCCCTGCACCAACAGATTCTGTCTGATTCGGTGGTTCTCTTCAGCCTCCGTGGGGCTCCCTCTGCACCTGATGCCACGGCTGTTATTCATGCCAAGTCACACCGCAGCCTGCAGCTGCTTGCCAAAAATCTTGGTTTGAAAAACAGCTGAGAAAAGTAATAACAAAATCAAAGTACTGTCTTATTTTGAAAAGTCTCTCTGAAAGCCATGGAACTAACAGAAATCAGTCCTAACTCCTAGGAAACTGCAAGCACTGAGAAAGCCATAGATTCTGCTAGGACTGGTGCATTCAGCCTCCGGGGAGGCTCCAGGCACATCAGTCTGTCTAGCAAACCTGTTCTTTTTGTTACAGCTTCTTTCTTGCTTTTATTGCTCCATATGTACTGCTGCCAAGATGCCAACCCTGGTTTCTGCTCTTGCTGTTACCTGTAGTTGCATAAGTGCGGAATGTAGAAAGATTACTTTCAAAATGTGTTTTACAGATCGAAATTTTACTGAACTTTAACTCCAAAATTCCACAGTCCTCTCCTCCCATACTAAGAGTGTCTAAAAGCTCTTTTTTTTCTATTTTATTTTTAACCCTGATCTCAGAATTCTCCTTCATTCTAAATACTTTGGGCAAGTTTATGTTAATTGTAACAGGTGATAAACACAATTCACAATTTCCCTAATACAATGGATGTAAGGAAAAGGCCTGGTGATGCTTTGATTTGGAGTGTTATCACAGGTTTTTTTCTTCTATGTATGCTACAGCTATTATATATATAGAAATATATATCGCTTGGTAGTTCTGCCCTTTTTCTATTTTCAAAATTATCTAAATATTTGGACTGCAAACTGGGAAGTTCCAAGAAACAGAAGGTGATGAAGTCTGCTTCATGTCATACGGTTCAACTTACACTATTTGTGTAGCAATTCGTATAGGTCCAACCTGAGGAAGGTGGAAATCAAAGGTTGTACCTTTGACTTACACATGGTGGAAGGTGCAGGGTCAGCATGTACACCCAAATAAATTCTCTTCCATACCGGTTATTTACAGTACTAATATCCAACACAAAACTAGCTTGAACTTCTATCTGCTAGAGGAAACCATTACCTATGTTGTTCCTGCCTGCTTTACCTGTCACCTGCTATTCTGTGCTCCTCAGCATGGCAATTTTTTGACAATACTGATAATGAGAGGTAATCTATGGGTTCTTTTTTTGAGTCTATGATCGTACCATACAAACAGTTTCAAGTCTTTTGCTTAATAGAAAGATATGAGCTGGAAGATGATCGGAGACAAATAAACTTATACGATTATTATTAATAAAAGCATATTAGATATTCAGCATTTACATTTACTAAATAGCCATTCCAACAACTTTATGTTCTTGCTTCTACAGTTGTGTTCACACCATTAATCCTGCAGTCAGTCGCAAAAGTTTCAGTTTCCTCTTTTTCACAAAACACAACACTACACAACACTACTGCACAACAACTAGAACCTGCAGACAAGGACATAAGAAGGGAAACATAAGTTAGCAAACTGCTCCTATTCTAATGCACTGACAATCTCCTGGCAAAAATAAAAACCAAGTGCTGTTATCCATAACAAGAGGAGCAGTGTTCAAAAAGGATCATGCTCCTCTTGCTCTTCCATTTTGAACCCAGTCTGTCTCTGAGGTATCATCCCAAACAACTGTGTTCATCACACCTCTAATAGCTCATGATCTGCTGCATGCTTAATTGCTTTCAGGATGGCATGTCTCATTTCGAATCCATTAGATTACTGTATTAAACCCAAACAATGTTTATGAATGACCTTTTTTTATGCAGAAAAGGGATTATTTATACCAAAAGATTTCCCCAAGCATTCCAGAATATTTTTAATGTACTTCAGAAGCCTTTAGAAGTTAAAATCCAGCCCATAGCGCAGACAAGCTGCCTGTATGTTACAATGAATAATAAATACGTTACATTGGCACTTCTAAACTTTCCTGTGAATAAGCCAAAACACATAACTGCATTTTAGCTAGGCTAAACAAATATAATTAGTTTTTGTCATAAAAAGTTATTGTTTGTTTAAATGCTATCATCCTTATGCTAAATGCAAAATGGAATTTAATTTGGTGGCACCAGCAAAGACCATTTCATCAAAGCTACCTAACACGGTTTTTCTGTCCTGATGACAATTCCACAGTTCCATAATTACTCTTTACTATTTTTCCTGCTGTTTCCTCCACCTTGGTTAATAGAACTCTCATGAAGAATAAAAGGGGGGGAAGGGAATAAGAGTTCTACTTATCTGTCAAAGATATATATATTTCTTGGTGATTTATGTACAGATATGATGTACTGAAGAGGAAAACCAAATTGCACCTGAGCTTTTTGGTTCAAATATTTCAAACAACCATGTAATTCCTGCTAGCTTGTTTAACCACAACCTCATTGATCGAGGTCTACTCTGTGCTTAAACCCTCAACATCTTTAAGTTCCACACATGATCTATGATGGTAATAGCTGTAGTATTTAACTGATGCAGATACAGGGTTTGATTCAATACATACATAGGAAACACCACAGTCACGAGAATTATTTTATAGTTACTATGCCACTAAGTGGCAGGCCCCCTTGCCTTCTTATGTATTTAATCCCATCTGTTTTAAGAAGCAACTACATTAGGTAACTTGTGCATTTCTGAGCTGAACTGCCTCAACTTTAAGGATCTCTGCTATAATGTGCTGGATGAGGGAGGAGAGCAAAAAGATAAAGATGTGCCTGAAAGGGCAAAATCAATTCACTCCTAGAACTTCTGAACACCTAAGACACTTTGCATAGGGACACCAGACAAGAACCACGACCAACCTGGACCATAGGAGACAAACAAAATTCTAGCCATGCCAAATCTTCTGTCTTTGCACACTGCTTGTTAACATTTGTAACAGTTAATTCTTTTTAGCTTTTACTAATTATATGGGTAAAACAAAAAACAAAAAAAACGTCCTCATCTGGGAATAAATTAATGTTTGTGCATCGTTACTGAGGATACAAGAACAACCTGATTTAAATGTCAGTCAGCAGTTGAGATGACCAGACTAGCACATAGTGTATTTATACAAACATACAAGTACAGGTATATGTCCTGAAAGATTTGTGGAACAGCAGAACATTTTGAACTCCTCATTCTATTTGGCTCTTTACAAATATGTGTCTCTAGATTTGCTTGTATTCAGACCTTGCTGGCTGAAGTGACATCTAACTGGTGAGTTCCTATGGGACAGTCCCTGGCCCAAACAGTTAGGGAGTAAGCAGAAATGGAATCAACTGAGAAAGGCATGACTGAAACAAAAGAAAATTACTTATACAGTACCTTTGCCTACCGAAGCACCTTCAGGGATGTGCTGCTTATTCATCCTTCCTGTGATCTTTTTTGCTGAACAATGGGTTGATTTTGCATAAGCACTTTCAAACCTTTCTGTTTGCAAGGGATGAAAGTGTCATCTTTAAGGTGACATCTTACAATTCTGACCAGCTTTTCCCTGGAAGTCTCATCTCAAGAGTGTAGAACACAGATCATTTTGTTGATTTAGTAACTAAAGAATGGCTCTCAGCTCATTGGAATCCATCTTACATTTCACTTATTTGCTTTAATTGGTTTCAATGCTAAGAGCAAGACCATTTTTATGTCTCTATTATGCTGTAATTTATTTATTAACTTTGAATAACATAGTAAAGTGGAGAGCACTAGTTGGCAAGAGGTATTTGTGAAATATAAAGGAAAATTACTGTTCCTTCAGAAGAACATAATGTCCCTCATCAAAGGCCTTGAAGTCAGAGTCTAAGTGCTAATTCTTATCTAATTTCTTTAAATAAGATCTGATGAATCTCCATTCCTCCAAATTAAAAAACACTTAGGAAATGGGCTAGAGATGACTAGCAAGGTGAAAAACAATTAAATCTGTCACTACATTTTTAACTCATTAATATGAATTTACACAGGATAAGGGTCTTTTATTTCAAATAGACCTGTCAATTTGTAAATTCCAAGTATCTGCAACCCTTAGTTCCAGCCACACACAGAAAAATATTGCCATTAAAGAGGGTTGTCATGCTTTTCCGTTGGCAGTCAGGCATGTAATTAATCAATTTCAAAATGCTGATGCAAATGCTGGGTTTTGCATGTGCATATTTACCATCTTCAAACACTGTTTCAAAATTTGGACCACTTGAGTAAATCATCTCTAAACTGCTTCTGGTTTGCTGGTTTATGTCTCTTTCACAGCAGTTTAAATTTTACATGCAGATTTGTACTGAATGCTTTGTTTCCTTGCATAAATAAATAAAACGCACAAAGTTAAGAATAATCTATTTCCATAAAATGGCAAAAAAATTCAAAACAAAACAGCTCTCTTCAGCTGACACTGGACCTATGTTGTCACTTCAGAACCCAGGAAAACATACCTGTGTGGTACAGCTAAAAACACATCTAATAAATCTGTTTTCATCAGTTCTTCATATGAAAAAAATGTAAAGGAATCAATTTGACAAGATAAACACACATGGAGGGGCAGCATGACATGCTCTATTATCCATCATAAATAAGGATAGAAGCCTTTTGTCATTAGTGATTTTACCAAAGGCAAGTGACAGAGACATAATAATACAATGCACTTTAACAAAGAATTAGAATTGCTCCTTTGGGGTGGTCTTCCATCATTTTAATTTTGGGTCTCACCAGCATATTTTCTTGCATCTTGAATTATAGGCAGTTTATTAAGCTTCATCTTGCGACTTGTTTATTAGAGTACATCAGGAAAAAATATTACTGAAATTGTTTAATGTATTAAAATCACTTGATCTATCAAATAAACATTCTCAAAAGCAACAGAGGATGGCCACGTGATTCCCTGTTCACTTAACTGATCGTCTGCACAGTTTTTCCCTTTTGTGAAAGTCCATATCGAAGTCAGTTCTTGAAAGATAAAACCTTGATTACCATTTGAGGTCACAAAAAGGGGACTGCTCCAGAAAAGGAGACAAACACTTCCACCTCCTGCCACACTCATTGCTACACACTGCAGTCACTAAATGGAAGGAAATGAAGCAGTTCACATGTCAGGGTGTTGCGTTTTACTATTTTCTTAGATTCTCTACCATGAAAAATGACAGCATCCAGTTACACAGGACTTGAGACTTAAAAAAATAATAAAAAAAAAAGCTCTCTAGTTGCTCTTTAGTTGCTGAGGGTTGAGTATTATACATCAGAAATGTTGTCATAACCCTTCAGAAGAAAAACAGACCTTGACAAGATTGCCTTGCACTCAGTGCAGTGAACAATGAAAAGCTAAATCTCAACAAGCATTTTTTCCTCAATTAATTTTCACTGTAACATTGTTCTTTTCATTTTGAAATGAAATTCTGTCCGGGATTTTCATGCTAGTCAGAACTGCAATATTCTCTTTTACCTGACCTGTATTCATTTAAGATGAATTAAGTCCCGCATAAATGCTTGAAAACAAAATCCTTAATCCTGTGATTCCTATGGTGTGGTAGGACATGATTCCAACCCTACCGCTCCATGTTCTCATGAAAATGACTTCACTTTTCTCCTCCTCTTGGAAGTTCCTCTATCCACTATGTGGATATAGCAGTTAGCATTCTCTGTGATCTTTTACATCTACTTTACACAATAGATACGTAACAATGGGCTCTTTATTAAGAGTTCTCTAAACCTTCACGTGCTTGGTCTCATCAGCCTGTGCCCCTTCAGTTCACACCAAACCTCGGATATCACAGCAAGAGCAAGGAAGCAGCAGCTAACAAATACAATTAACAAATTAAAGCAATGCCTCGAGCTATTTAGCTGCTGAAGTAGTTGCTATTGATTTAACTAGAAACTTCTTATCCTCGACTCAGCCAGCTCAGTGTAACAGAGCTCAGCCTTTCTCTTCTTTGACCTTCTTGGCCTAATTACAGAAAGGTGTCTTGCAAACGCAGGAGAATGCTGACTGACAGCAGCAGCCTTTCATTCAGTCACGTTCCCAGAATGACTAACGTGGCCATTTCAGCTCTTTCCAACGCATTTATTTCTTACTAATTAGAAAATTCCGAACTTGTCATTTCTTAACAGCACTGACAAAGAGCAGCACCTGCACTGTCTCAAAGCACACCGACACCTGGCCTTGAGCCACATCTGTTGGTGGATCTTTTATTTTTCAGACTGATTTTTGGGAAGAGTAATATTTTAGACCTTAAAAAACAACAGTACAAAAACCAATCTGGGATCCACCTTACAAAGTAAGAACGACACATTTTTAAGGAGTACTTTTCTTTTGGTGGCATATAAAGCTCAATTCAAGAAAAGTACATTGCTTTGGCAGTAATGCAAATGTTGAATTACTTCCCTATTGTTAAGAAGGAATAAACATACACATGTAAGATTCCCGGCTGGAATATCAAAGCAAACCTCAAAATAGTTCAAAAGCAATGCAAAATCTTTGAAGAGGCCATAAATAATCATAACAGACTCAATTTTCAGCTATTTTACTGGCAACTTCTCAATTTCTGCTACCCATCCAGCCCTCACAAAGTCAGATACTCCGTTATCTGATTGTCTGTATTTCTCTGCCTTTACCAGGATTTTAAAACTACATCAAACTACTCACATTCTGCTCTTTTCCCACATCCAAGTGAGCAAGATCCCCCACCACCCATACGGGCGGATTTTGATTGCTTTTGGACTGAGATGGAAATATGAGTCCAACGTGATGCTGAACTCCTTTCAGGAGATAGACTTATATGTCATTAAATTTCATTTAAAAAGGGAAATCACAGTAAGGACATTGAAAATCTGAAGAAGAAAAAAAATAAAAAGAGAGAGAGAAAGTTTTCAAAAATTCTAGAAAAGAATAGCAAGGGATCTCAGCAATTCTTTTGAATACCAAATAAAGGCTGTAAGGAAAATCCAATATATAAAATCAAACTGAGAAAGCATCAAAGATGAAAATAGAATAGTTATAGATTAGTGTAGTTTTGAGTTTATTGGATTCTGTGGTAGAACTGTGAGAAAAGTAGGGTTTTAATCTCATTACAGAAAGGTAAGCATGGTCTCAGGTAGATTAAAATGCAGTTGGAGGTGTGAGGGAAGTATTAGGAGTATACAGCTGATTTGCATCTCTTGATCCTCAACATGTAAACTGCTAAAATCTTTAAAAGAAAAGAGGCTTCTGATTTTTCATCTTCAAATACTAGGTCAGAACTACCATGACTTCACCACTCAGTATTTAAGTATATGCAAATATATTTTAAATCTCTTAGGCATGTAAGCATATAAAAAGTATTTCAGAGAACCACAGAATGGCTGAGCATGATGAACACCTCCTGTATTTTCAGACCTCACAGCAAATGAGTTGGGAATCATTATGGAGATCAAAAATAATTTTTTCTCTACAACCTGCAGTTTTAAAACCTGCAGATTTAATGACACACTGTTTTTAAGCACTGCCTCAATAACATCTTTCTAACTATGTGAGTCCGCAGAAGGTTTTATAAAGGCCCAGTAATTATGTTATTTCAAGTGTGCAATCCTTCTCACAATCTTATTTTTATCCATGTTATCCATAATATTTATTCACATTTATTCACAAATATTTCGCTTGCAAAAAGAATATTACATCCTAAATATCCAGCAAAACTAGCAATTTTAAATCTTCAGCTCCCTTGCTGGATTCTGTTATAGTTCAAAATTCCTTATTTTTCCCCCCTTTTCTTTCCTAGAATTACAGACACTTAGGAAACACGCATCCAACTAGAGTTCTTATTAGTAGAGAGGGAATGAGTTAAGGGTTTTCTCTCTCTTATGCTTGTTACAGTCATTATCACAGGAAGAGATTCATGTTGTGCTGTTTATTATTTATACTTCTCATTATATTCTTTGTCACAAGACTGCAGCATCAGAATTTTAATGGCTCATATATTCTGTGGAAGATAATAGTAAAGTGTACTACTTTGACCTTTTCAGTATCCCATACTTTGATTCATTAGCCATTCCTATTCTCTTCTATTAACAGCATCAGTAACCTGGGAAGAAGAGGTAGAACAGGCAACCAATCAGCACAATATTGAAAAGGTTAAAATTTAGATGTATAAATCTATTCAAAGTTTATAATCCTTTCCAAACTACAGTTGGTATTAAAATTATGTCAGTATTCTGGTAAAGATTGCAGCTGAAATAAAACCAAAGTAAATAAGTTTGAAATAAGATTGAAATCCTTAGCTCTTTAGCAAAAGTCACGGGTCAATTACCTCATTAAGCAGCCTATTTGTCTTACATCGTGTCTGCCAATTTATGCCCACGTTACAGATACAGTTAGAGGAAATTCTGTAACCATTGCATTGTCATGTAATAAAGATAAGTGTCACTGAGAACTGCTGCCTGCAATACAGCGTAAGAAAAATATTTTGAATAACATACTGTGTGCAATAAAAAGATTCTCAAGTAGGAAAGCCGAAGTGGCTTACACACAATTATTTCATGATCAGCAAGTATCCTCAAATGATTTCTTAGACAGTGTTTATTGCACAATAAGACTACACTCTTGAGTACAATATAAAAACATTCCTATTATAACAAAGATAATGATGCTAATGGCATATGAAAAAAATGAGAGTGTAGAAGTGAAAAATTCATTCTTATCACTATTCTATTTTACTACTGCATACTCACAATTCAAAGGCAGGTTTGTTTTAAATTTCCTTAAAAGTGAAACAAATGAAAAAAAAGAAAAAAAGAAAAAAACAACAACAACAAGGAAATGAAGCCCTATCCTTTATGTGACTTTGGCTTAATTTCTGATATTTTACACTTTTGTGCTACTGACTGCAGGATGCAGAAGATTCTACAGTTAAATAACTTCTTAAGCTAATAAGGATTTTATAGAAATCAGGTTATTCTAAAGTTCCCACAATTCCTATATTTCTTAGCACAGTATAGCATAATAAATGGATGATATAAATAAAAAAAAACTTGAAGTAAACAAATTCTGTTAAGTCGGAATTTCTTTGCCTGACTCGCATTAAGATTTGGTTTTATGATGTATGTAGTGATAACTGAAAAGAGCTATTGGACGTTATCACTGAAAATAGCTTTGTTAGAGCAACAGTCATGGAAGATTTAATCTCTGCTTCAAACGCTTTGTCATAACAGATGCTGATGAGTTTAGAATAAACAACTGCAATATTTTCCTTTTCTTTTTGGTTATCTGAGAACATTTTGTTTCTCCTTCCCCACATTCTTGGCATTCTGTATTTTAACAATTCAAGGAGGGATATATCTGTTTTTATTCAATGCAATCTTCATAAGCAGCCAATAAATGTGTTTTATTGCTCTTTGCATCGTATGCATTAACACTTCTACTATGTAAAAAAGGCCGTATATTTGGGGTTTTTACATTCACTCAATAGCTAATCAGGAGCTCATACCATTATAAATGAGCTGAAGACAATGAATAATGTCACAGCCTGAGCGCTGATTATTCCTTACAGAAGAAACTTCTATTAGTAATAGGTCATTTATGCAATATGATGGTTAACTGTTGGCGTAAATTATTTAAACTCAAATATGTTTATGTAGTGGGCATTTTTTAAAAGATCATCGATAGAACATAACGCATTTATACAAAATCCATGGTAAAAACCATTTCCTGGTGCTAGCCTCATTCCCTCCTTTTTCATAGTGTATACCGCAGTCTCTACAATCAAACACAAACTTTTTCACTTTTGCAAATGCTGCTATATTAATGTTTGTCTCATTAATAAAGTTCTAACATTTCCACATAATGCATTAAACACCTGCGTTATTATGCAGAGCACTAAGAAAGCATTTTTGTCGTTTCATAACAGCATTCATGTTTTATTTCCTGTGAGTTTTCCTCATTATGCTTGCACTGTAGTTGGCATTGCCAGATGCAAAAGAATGTGTCCCAAGTCACTGGCATCCCTTCACATAACCACCAGAGCACCCAGCAGAAGCTCTCAGTAAGAACCTTACCCTGAAGTTGAGCAGAACCTGCCACGTTCTGCTTCCAACTCACCACAGTAATTGCTGAATAACTCAGCAGCAAACCATCTTAGCAAGGAATGTAGTCTGAGATCACCTGAAAACCATGAATTGCAGCAACAGCACAACACATCTGTTTTCAACAGATATGTTCTTCCTGCCCACGCATAAGATTTGAACTGGGGCAAGTTTCAAAGGCTTTTAGTTTTCAGTTCTTCCAGGATACTCAGGCTTCTCAGTCTTTAAAAACATGTGTGGGAAACGCCTGGCATAATTCACATCCATTTCACATCTGGAGCTTCTAAAGAAAGGCAGAATCAGAAAGGTGTGTGTCCAGGCTCTCAAGCATTTATGTATACTCCTGGGTTCTCTATTACTTTCTATCATCAATATGAAAGAGGTCTTCCTCCCTTGTTTAGTCAAAAAAATAAAATCATAGAAAATATGAGACATTTTACAACATTCCTTACAAAGCAAAATCTACTTACACCTCCTCATCACAACAGTCTTTTATTTGGAGTAGAAAAGAACGTATAGACAATAATATTTAGCTTATGTTGCATCTTTGAGAAAAACTTTTAAATTATTACAGATTTAAGGTCTAACTATTAATATGAACTTTTCAACTGCATACATTTTCTACTTTCAGACAATTAACATAAATGTTATTGAGCATTCGTGTTTTAGAATACAGACCAAGTTCAACAGCATTTTAAAAGATGATAGATTTATAGTAAGAAGACAGAAATATGAGACTTATTTTTTTCCCCAGGACTTCAATTATCAAGACATTTCAGCAGATTCTTTCATGTCGTACCTGTCCCTAAGACACACTATACAGGTGTCAGTAGAGATGAAAAGTAAAACGCTTCAGAAATATTCACAGTCAGTTTGACATAAGAGAATGTATCTTCAGGTATGCTGTATGAAAAACATACTGTCATTAAGAAATTAGAAGCCCTAATATAACTATTAACATATAATTGTAGTATTATACTATACTACATATTAGAATTGCATGGAAATTGTAATTAAGAATGAAGCCCTTCATAAGTAGGTATCACATATTTTAACAACATACTTTGTGTGAACAAGTTTCGCCCTAGAGCTCCTTTGTTTGCCACACTTTCAAAGGTATTATGTGGCACACAGCTCCTTAAATGTAAATCCATCAAGCACTGCAGATCTATTCACATTTCAAGTGAAGCAACTTATTTAACAATTTCTTAGGCAGTGTCTCTTGGGTTTAGCTGCAGGCAGGAAATGAAGTATAATTAGCACTTTTATGTGGCATTAACAAACAATCTTGTTAGTTCATTACTTTTTAATATTTGCATCAGTCTTCTGAAAGCAGATTAAGACCAACTGTAATTTCCATATGTGAGATTCAGTGACTATAAAGCTCAAAGAATGTTCACTCTAATCAAACCCACTGTGATGTCTTCAATTAATGTTTTTTTTTCCCCAAGATCTTTTTGCAAACTTAGTTTTATGTGAATGAAGTACTAATCTGTAATGTTCGTTTACTTCATTCTGATTTCTGAGTTCACAGACATGCCCAGGGTCATAGGGGAAGGCTGTGTACAACAGCACAGAGCTGAATTCATTTTTAAGGACAAAATACAAGAAAGCTAAATAAAGTGCTCAAATGTGAAAAGAACATAAGCATTCTAATTGAAGATAGGTCTGAAACGTGAAATTAAATGATCAGCACAGGTTCTCAGTTGCCTATCTACAGGAATACACAAATCCTTAGGTTTTTAGTAGTAGATGCTGTTGGACATGTGAGATCCATGTACGTGGATCCTGAAGAGCATTTTCCCAAAACATCTAGCATATGCTCCCTTGCAAAGTTAAGTAAAAAATAACTCTAATCGGGTTTACTATATATACTATAAATTAAAATGGAGCTAATAAGTGGTCTAACACTCAGACCACACAAACATACATACTGTCCTGCAACATACAAAACACAGAAGGAACTTTGATGACAAAGTTCTTCAAAAATTTAACCATAAACTGATGGTAATAAAAAGCTTTCCTTTTTAATATGTGCAAAACAAGTTTGGTAACTCTTGCATTTAAATTGAAAGTGGCAAAACGTTATACAAACTTTGTTAGCTTTGATTATAATCTCAAATTATAGAAGATTTTCTTTTAGGACACACTGTTTCCCTGTAGCCACATTTTAAGATTTTCAGGTTCAGGTTTTACACTGAATTAAGAACTTTATGTTCATGGCATTAGATTAGTTAAGGGCAATACGCCGTCATAGAAAGATTTTTACAACCAAAATCTACATCTTCATTAAGTTCCTTTTTGTTTTGAGTAGTTTGCCAATTCCATACTCATTAAAATTACTATTGTAAATGTTGCATTCCATTATTAGACATTACTGGGATTTCAACGTGCCATGCACTGATCAGGTAAAGAGAAAGACAGGCTAACAGAAGCGTAGCATCTTCCAGCTTTGTGCAAATAAGAAATTTGGGCATAAGAAATTTAGGCACAATCAGAAGTTTATAAATCTCCTGGCAACAGATTTGAGGAGAATGTGAAAGTACATGAAGAATTATCGTATCTGTTAATTTCTGGATTTTGTTAAGTAGTGCTGAAAGAGAAAAGTATTTGTTTTTAATTTTTGCAGGAAAGAAAAGTAACCTTAACAATATCTAATCACAGCTGGGAGCCAATTTGCCATTCCTTGGTGAGAAACATTAGCTAGAGCCTGGTAAGACTTGTAAACAAGTCTTTTATCATTTATCATTTCCATACAAGCTAGAATCAAATAAACCAATGCCACCAGTGTGTGGCACAGCTTGACCATATGATATTTTCTAATCAAAGCTGGGTTGTTTTCATTTGCATGGTGCACTATTGTTGACCAGTACATTTCATTGTCTCAAATAAAATGCTGGGTTCAGTTTACTTTCACCTCATCCAAAGCAAGACTATTTTTACTTCTTTTTAAACATTCTTAACAGGTTTTGCCTGCGAGCAGAGAGAAATTTTCTCAAGCCACTCCTGAAAACTACTTAAGAAAAACATGATGCCTTCAAAACCAACAAAGCAGCACGCTTCAGACAGCTTATAGGTTTCTGTGCATATGCATACACACCCACATATATACATACACGCTTAAATGTAATAACCAAGAAAATCAGAAGAAAATGAACAAACCAGCTCTTGTATCCTAAAATTTCACACTTCCAGTGGCTCAGCTAGAATTCTAAACAAGAAAAAAAATTGAGACATAATTCTGAACAGAGAAATGTGAAGGAATCTTATTTATCAGTCAGAGAAAATGAAGGCAAAGTAATCAAGATGTGATGACAAAAGCCTCTACAACAGATTTAGTTGTTCAATAATTTAAACACCAATGGATTGCTGTGGTTTAGACGCACGAGGCAGGCTGTATCTGAGCAATCACAACTGCATGTAAAATACAGTAACTGGGCTATTATATGAACCTACCACGCTCTGTTTAGTGCACATTCTGTCACCACAAAGCCTGCTTGTAAATGGTGCCACAACACAAAGGGAAATTGTGGTGAGCTGCAATTACAGCTTTGACTTGAAACAGTTAAAGTTGGTCAGGCTAGTCTGAAAGTTCCCTGTTCTATGGGTTTTAGCCAGATCCTTAATGGTACTTGAACATTTTTATTGTGCTACAATTATGTACTGGCATACTAAACATTCACTATAGAAGCTCTCTGCATGTGAGGTAAAAGACTTGAAATGCTACTCAACAGCTCCGAAATATTCTGGAAAGAAAAATACGGAGACTGGATATAGCATGGCATTTCTAACTTCAACCTACGTGACAAATTAATGTAAGTTGTGTTACAAAAATATTTTCCTATTTTGTTCTATGGTTTATATATATTTCCCATCAAGGGTGGCAAAGAATGTCTTTCACAACGTCTGTAATTAATACAGTAACAATTTGATTAGTTAGAATATGTTCTCTAGATTTTTCAAAACATTTTGAGCGGCATATGTTGAACTCCTGACAATTTGGCAACCGGTGTTGTAACGGGAGGTGCTGCTGGCACTCTCCAAAGTCTAGCTGCTACTCCAGCACTTACATGTAAGCTGAGCTCTCTTAGTCCTTACTGCAGATGGTAAACTGAAAATCTGCCATTGCATTAACTTTCTGAGCAGTAGTTTGCTTTCTGTACTTACAAATGCTAAGGGAAAGGACTTGCATGTTTCAGTGCCTACTGTATAATTCTAGAACAAATAATAATACATCACAGTGTTCAAACAAAACGAAAACAAAATAAAGCAGAGTCACACACTGTACGCCCTTCCTTCTTAAAATATTTGAAATGTGCATACTTCAGAGTGCGGTATGATCTATTTAAAATCTATTTCATGCATCATCTTACTCTTTCCTAATATCAGTGGATGAACTGATTTTATAAGCAGAGGCACTGTCAGTTTGTCACTTTCTGCAGTTCAAAAGGTCAGACGCACTGTAAACAGGCTCAGAGTAAGCCAGACACTTCAGAACAGAGAGACTGCATGCTGGGTTTGAATGTAGAGGATAGATGAAGTCTCTTTATATTACACAGAATAATACATGAGCCAATAGTTGTTATAAGGGCAAATTTCCTTTGAGGGATTATGATGAACAGGATAACTGTGGGCACTGGAGCACCTATCAACGTAGCCTAGCAATCTCATTTCTTTTCTCTCTGAATTATCCTTTAAGAAGTGTGCATGCTGTACCATTGCAGAGATTCTAAAATATTTGTATATTTCAATTTCTTATATATCAGTTTTGTTCATTTTCTCTTCCTCCACTCCTCAATAAAAAGGAATAAAATGGAAGAATCGGATGTGGATAACCATCTGAAGATCTAATGCAGCCACGAGTGCAAAGAACTATGAACATTCTTGTTCATTTCAGGAGGAATCAGGGAGTCCAGAGAGTGTCATTTGTTGAAACACAGTATTCATTTCCATGTTTTCAATTTCTGTGTGGGCAGAAAGGATAGCTTATCTCTTTTTCTTCATAGCATTTCTGCCTAAAAGCTGCCTAAAAATGTAGATTTCACTAAAAATCTAGCATATCATCAAAAGCTCAATAAATTTATCAGAATGAGGATAACGCAAGCAATAGGGCACTATTTCAATGATTATAGGCAAATAAAAATTTCCTTAAAAGAACTTGAATTTTCATTAGAAAAGGACTAAGTTTTTGTCTTAACTGTGCCCAAACTGCACAGTTTTTGTCTTAACTTGAGCCCAAAACGCTTTCCTTTAGAACCAGTGAAGTACTGAAAACACCCCAGTTTTGCTTTTGGTGTGTCAAAGAACATCTCTAACTCAATCCTCATGTCTTTGATAGCAGTGTTTTGAACAGACACCACACTCACACAATAATCCTACTAATCCTTGCACAGGAGCATTCCTGGGACAGTGATGGATTTACGGTTATATCCTAGACAATAAAAGCTGGGATCCCAAGGACTGGAAAGCAAGTGAGCTACCACTCCTTCATTCACACCAGGTATTGTGAAGAACACAGGATGGAATACACAAAGGACTTAACCAAAGCCTCGCACTCCAAACTCTGCAACTCACTTCATTAGTTGAAACTGTGGGGGAAGCTAGGAAGATGCACAGACACACACAGGAGATCATAACTACAAGATGCATCTCATCTGCATCGCACAGAGGCTAGCATACACTTCATGCACATACCAACAGATGTAGGTCGTACCAAAAGTAATGCCTCCACTTTATTTCCATATAAACTACAACAGAAACAAAGAACACAATAAACACAGCTTGATAGAACAAATTCTCAGCTACGTAACACTATTGCTCACCATAGCCACCACCATTAGCTGTACATTTTGGCCAGCGTTGAGCAAGAGCCTGCACATTGCACTTGTCAAATCTGCACCAGCAGAGGTGCCACGCAGTCACCATCACCACAGCTGAAACACACCATCCTCCATCTCACTGCTCACATCCACTGGTTGGTCTCCATCAACATTCAGCAAGCACTGACAAATGTCAACAAATGCAGTTTTTTCCCCATGGAGGAATTCAGTGACAACCCTTTGCTTCATACGCATATCAGATGCGATTCTGTCCCACACAACAACATGTAACAGGATAGTGGTGGGAAGCTTCAGTCTCTACTGCCATACCACCAACATCCACCTCTAATGTCTTGGGCCAACAGAATAAGAGGTGTTATTTCCAGAGGAAACTGAAATGTACCCCAGAACATTAAAGCATACAGCGCTCAAGATTTTGCTCAAAGCACTTGTTGCAAGCAAACTCAGCAGTCGATGTGCTTGAATACCTCTTTTAACAGGGTAAGATAAATTTTAAGTAGGAAAATGTTATTGATCACCTCTGTCAGTGTGTTCATTCTGCTGTCTTTTTCAATGCCTGTAGCCTTGCTCTAAAAGCATTAGCATCGACATAAAAAAAATAATTTATTCTACTGGTTAAAATCTATTGGTACTAATGTCAGCAAGTGCCACTGACTTAGGTTGCATTATCCATGCATTCCTCTGCCTTTGGTCAGGCCCTGAAGGATTATAGTCAAATGTGTTGTCCCCAGAAAGGATTTACACAAAAAACCATTCTCAATGTTTCTGTCAATCCCTGATTTAAAGCCAAAGATTTTTCAGGATTCAGGTGAGCATTTTAATCACAGGAAGGCAGGAGGAGAAAGAAGGATCAAAGGACAAGAGAAGTTATTCAGAACAAGAGGCAGTGGGAGGTGGATCCCCTTGAACATTAAGAACACTTGTTCACTGTGAAGGAGAGTCCTGGCAGAAGTTGTTCAGAGAGATTGTGGAATCTTCCTCTTTAGGAAAACTCGAGGTGTCTGGGCATGATCCAGAGCAAACAGCTCCAGGTGGCCCTACTGGAGCTGATGGACCCAGAAGTTCCTGCCAATCTATACTGCAATTCTGATTATTACATAATCTGATTGGATATTTCTTGTAAAACTCCCATATTGTTTTGTCTAATTTCAAATACAGAAAATGCTTAGCAGGTTTATTCACCTAAACAATTCTCTAAATGACTGTTACTCACAAATCTCTGTCAGCTTGATACAATTTGTTATATTCTGAAGGTAAAATATCAGACTTCCATTGATTATGTTATGCACTCAGTTTCCTATTTCCCTGTTTTTAAGGAATTCAACATGAAAGATTTCTCATATCAATAGATCATATAGAGAAATGCAACAGAGCAGTTGGGGGTTGGGTCTCAGACACAAAAGGATCTGCTATTCATAAAAGATAGAGTACAAGATGAAGGTAGTATTAGTCCATTGGATTTAATGCCTATAATAAATACCAGAAAATTCTACATATTGAAAGACTGCAGGGAAAAATCCAGGCAGAATGAAACTATAATGCTGGATTCAGCATTTTGTCTGAACAGTATCAAACAGTAAAAAGAGGTGTGTAGGATGTGGCTACAGGTACAGTAATATTTTACTCCAAAAGAAAGAGAGAGAAGAAAGAAAGAAAGAGAGAGAAGAAAGAAAGAAAGAGAGAGAGGAAAGAAAGAAAGAGAGAGAGGAAAGAAAGAGAGAAGAAAGAGAGAAAGAGAGAAAGAGAGAAAGAGAGAAAGAAAGAGAGAAAGAGAGAAAGAAAGAAAGAAAAAGAGAAAGAAAGAGAGAAAGAAAGAAAGAAAGAAAGAAAGAAAGAAAGAAAGAAAGAAAGAAAGAAAGAAAGAAAGAAAGAAAGAAAGAAAGAAAGAAAGAGAGAGAAAAGAAAGAGAGAAAGAAAGAGAAGAAAGAGAGAGAAAGAGAGAAAGAGAGAAAGAGAGAAAGAAAGAATTCTAATAATCAGACATTATGCACTCCCCATCCTAAGGTACTCAATAAAGTGTCTCTGAGCACAATAAATATCTATAAATATCTGCAGACTGGGAAGACTGGTTGCCCTAAGTTCCTACTTTTGCACTGATTCAAAGCTGGTGAAAGGACGATAACAATAAAACCTTTTTTACTTGCTGCCTAATAACGTATACCAGACTCCTTTAATGTTAGTACTAAAAATTTTACTGATACTTACATTGGATTTTTTGTTCTGTTTGAAAATTTTGCAATATCCAATTGGTTTGCCATGATTAATTAATCTATCATCTGGGTAGGGAAGAACATATGTATGTTACAATTTCAAGGACAATTTTCACTTCTGTACAATGTCAGGGTGATCTTTTCTGCTGACAAGTGGTCTATTTGAATTTCAATGAGTTGAAAATCAAGTCTTTTTCGATTTCTTAGGATTTTTTTTTTGTGACAATCCCATTATAATTACACATTGTTCAAAATACTTGACATCACATCTGCCCTAAATGTAAGTAGTCTTTCCAAATCTATTACCTTAACTTTGAAAACATATGGCTTTGTTTTTGAATGACTCCTTTTTGCCTTCTTTATCTATATCTACACTGGGAGACTTGGAAGCACTTCGGAATACCTATGGTTTTTTTAACCTCACATGTGGAGTCAGTAATGAAACTGCCTTCTAATCCCTCTTCTTCCACAGGAAGATTCTACATCACAGACCTGACCACTGGAATAGTTCATGATAGATAACTACAGCAGTATATCCTACATTAACCTGAGAGGTTTTCAACATAACTTGATAATTTCCATGATAAAAATGGCGGTACGTATAACTAATAGTAGCTGTTAAAACCACAGTTTACTTCTAAGCATGCTTTCTTCTAAATAAAGCACTTACTTTTCTTGTATCTTGACTTAAAGACATATCTAAACAAACACGTTGCAGAACATTCAGAGCTGCAAGGTACAGTCTGTAATCCAGTCAAAGAAAATAAAAGATTTTTGATGCTGGATCAGATCAAATATTCCCCAGGGCTACATGCTGCTACGCGGGGAGAAGAAAAAATATTTCTCCTCCATTTCTGTGCTCCTTGGACATCTCTCCAATTGTAGGTAATACAGATTTGCCATATAACTACAAACTGAGAGGGAGCAACTTTCTTGATGGAGCAATGCATTATTCACAAGGAGAGAACCACACTGAGCCAGATCTGAGTTGCTGAGTTGTTTTGTTCCCTTTCTGAGAACACTGCTTCAGCTTAACAGCTCCCTTGCTCAAAAATTTATCACCTGGGCTTTCTAACCAGTTCTGTCCTTTCTCTTTAAAAAAAAATAAGAATAAAACAAAGAAACCAAAAATATAAAAACAAACCAAACAACAACAACAAAACAACAAAATAAAAGCCCCCAGGAGCAGTATATAAAAGGAGGAATATTGACTAAGCATACCCATCTTAGGAAGAATGAAGCATCTTAATACACCTTTTAAAGCCCATTACTTTACTTTTTCACTGACTTCAAAGTTAACAGTTATCTTATTTGGTATGGGCAGCTTGACAAACGTGAAGAAATTCAGAGCAGAGGGGAATGATAAAATTTTGCTTATGTAAGAATTTTTCATTGGAGCTTACCTTCAACCACAAAAAAAGTTAGTTATTCCTAGAACTCCTGAATCTTCTAAAACACATCAAATCCCTAGTCAACAGACAAAGCCTGCTTACTCCCTTTTATCACTTATCACTTTTGAATACAGTTGCATGAAAACTGGACTCATAACTGGCCTAACCAGGGTAAAAAAATATGTGCCTTCTTTTTTCAACCTTGGGGTTTCATGCCAATTCTTTCACTTTTTTCTCTCTGTAGAAACTGCCACGTGTAGTAGGGAAGTAAGATTCAAAGCTAAATCCACATTTTGTAAACCGTATTCTCTGCACTGCTCAAGCCAGAATCACAATCCTCAGGATAAGAAAACAGGGAGAGGAAAATTTGATTTTCATATCAGTATTCTCACTTGGCATCTCATGTCCAAAGCAGCTATTTTTTATCTGATTGGAACATGTGAAATCCATCACAGTTGCTTCACCAGCATACTGGCAGAAGTGTTTCACTGTAACTGGCCTTCTGTGACAGAGATATGGCAGTGGTGGACAAAGGGAAGGCAACTGACTTCTGGACTTCTGTGAGGCCGTTGGCGTGATCCTGCACCACATTCTTATTTGTAAATTGGAGAGATACGGATTTGAAGGGTGGAACTATTTGGTGGATAAGGAATTGGTTGTAAAGTCACAGGCAGAGAATTGCAATAAATGGCTCTATGTCCAGGTGGAGGCCAGTGACGAGTGGTGGCCCCAAGAGGTCTGCCTTGGAACTGGTACTCCTTAATATCTTTAGATGTTAGAGATGACATAGATTACAGGATTGAATGCACCCTCAGTAAGCTTGCAGACAGCACCAGGCTAAATAGTACAGTTGATACAACAGAAAGAAGGGGTGACATCCAGAGGGACCTTGTTAAACTGGAAAGGTAGGCCCTTGTGATCCTAATGAGGTTCAACAAAGCAAAGTGCAAGTTTTCGTACTTGTGTTGGGGTTATCCCAGATATGTATACAGACTGGGAGAAGAATCCCTTGAGAGTATTCCTGCTAAGAAGAACTTAGTTGTCCTGGTAGATGAAAAACTTAACAATCCCATCTGGAATAATGCATTCAGATCCAGAGCCCCTAGAACAGGAAAGACATGGAGCTTTTGGAGAAGAACCAGAGGAGGGCCACAAAGATGATCAGAGGGCTGAAGCACCTCTCCTATTAAAGCAGAATGAGGGGTCTAGGCTTGTTCAGTCTGGAGAGGAGAAGGCTCTGGGGAGGTTTCATTACAGCCTTCCAATATTTAAAGAGAGACAACAAGCAGGAGAGAAATCAACTTTTTTACATGAGTAGATAATGACAGGACAAGGGGAAATGGCTTTAAAATGAAAGACATTTTTTGATTATACTTAAATACATGCGTGAAAGTAATGTTATGAGAGTAAGGAATCATCTAAAAAAGGAGGTAAAGGAAAAAAATGTTTTCTTGATACATCTTGTGCAAACATAAAGAAAGAATAATATAGAACAAGGAAAATTTCTCCCTGAACAGTCTTTTGTATAATAGTGAACTACTGCAAATTATCTTCCCATTTAGTATTTCCAAGACTAGGATTCAGTTCAACAAATCAGAATAGCCCAAGCAAAAATGTTAAAAATACACTATAACACAGCTACTAAAAGATCCTTACAGCTGTTGCCTTAAACTGTACGCAAGTTTGTGAAATCTTAGAGAAAAATGTGCCATAACACCACTGTACCTAATATCCTGACAAAAACATATTTCAAAATAGGTACTTATCTTATTAATTAAAAATTGCAAGCTCCAGGTGGCAAAATGAATGCAGCAGATGTGGACATTTCCCACTATCTCATAGCATGTGATCTGTGGATAGGACAGGGAATGATGCAGCAGGACTGCCATGCAAGTTCCTCATCCTGTGTCACAGTGATCATTCAGGACACATAAATTTGTCCAGCATCCTTCTGTATGTAAGAAGTATTTTAGAGAAAAGCCTCTTGTTAAAATACACAGCACTCTTGCACTTTATCAGGCTTGGGGAGAGGTACTGGGTTGTTTCAGGCAGGAAACAGGAACTGCCACACTTCAGTGAAAAATGAATATAAAAAATCCTTTGCAGTTTCTCATCACTTCTTAGATTCTTTTCTCCTACATTTCCACATAATACAAAGCGTGTGGCACACTATCAGTACTTAAAGCTGAAAAGCAAATGGATGAATTTATTTAATACTATTTTTTTTCTAGAGAAAAGCATCTACCATTTGAAAAAATGATTTATCTTGAATGTCATGATACCAATCTTGTTTGTTTTGCATTAAAAATGTATTTTTGTATATATAATACAATTGTTCCTCAGAGGATCCTTTTCCTCTTAGGAATAGATAATAGAAGTTAAGAGACCACAGGATGCAATCTTTTCTTACACATACGTGAAACTGGTAGAACTCTTATCAGAAAGAGTTCTAAAGGAATGTAACACAAAAATGATATATTCAAGTAGATTTTCACTGCTTGGGCTTCTGGTAAAATTGAATATATTTTAATCCTAACAAATTGAGAGTTTTCCATTTAAAAAAATCCAAAATTTTGAAAATATCATTAAAAATTAGAACACATTTCAGTGAAACTAAATGGATCCCTGTTCACCTACTGAATGCTAGCATTGAAGACGTGAACTAAAAGACTGGCTTAAAAACCTAACAAAGTTCCAGAAAAATAAAAAAAATCAAAACAGGAATTGATATGCACATTCGACATTCTTCCATTCTGTCTGTGCTGATTTTTTATTTTTTTTTAATCTTCCAATACTTGGGTATCTTCTATGTCTTCTCTGAAACTAAAAATAGAGAAAAAGCAATGCAGCCTCCATTTCTGCCTCACATTACTACTGATGCATTGACATTCGTAGTAATTACCAGGAATTTAAATCTTCACTGAGGATCTGATAAGGCATAAAAGGTTTCTCTTCATAACTTTTGAATCTATTTACAGTTACAAGTCAGTATTTTATTATGCAATAAGAAATCATTAAACAATTGGTGCCAGTGTCTGGACACAAACGCATACCAACGCACCATAAAAAGGCAAGGTACAAATTTCATTTTCATGCTGGAGTAACAAAAAATAACATCCATGTTTTCACTTAAATAATTCCGAGAATAAAGAGAAAATCACTTCCTCTCTCTCTCTCTGTTTTTTAAATAGGTTTTCTGACACTTACTGGTAAATGGAACAATAGAAGGAGCCAGCAGATTCCCCCAGACAAAAAGTGAGGGCAAACATTTGTTTCTACAAGGTGATGTGCTGTAAAGCAATATAAGGAAATCCTTGATAAAAATGAAAGCAGTGAAACTGATCCCTGTACAGAGACACAGCAAAGTGTCTGGAAGGTTCTGAACGAGGTTTGAGTACCTGCCTGCCACTTTTCCAACACAGAATGCTGAATGTACAAAACAGGCGAAACACAGGAGTCACAAATCTGATGTATCCTAATGCCTTATTCGTAACAGAGACATTGCAGACAACAGTGACTAGAAACATAATTTCTTATGGTTAGGAGAATGTATTTAATTTTAGCAAAACAGATTAATTATGTTCTGTTGCTACGTAATGTCACAATTAATGCGTGCTGCCATGTCAGACACATATTTGAAACACATTCAAGGAGTGATAAACAGCAGATTACCTGGAAGCACAGGAAACGTGTCTTCAATCTTCTTGTCTTGTTTGTATATGTAAAGCTTAAGCCAAGTTTTAAACATCAATATTGTCCTCCAGAAGTACATGTCTTTGTTTCTGAGACAGAACTGCTCTACCCTCGGGGACTTTCTGGGGAGCACAGACAGGTTTGCTTGGTTGGGTTTGTTTGACAATCAGTAGTTACCACATTTGTAGTCGCTGCCATGCAGGTGGAAATCATTCTTTTACAAAAAGCCCTTGCAATTTTAGAAGGACATGAGCCATTTTAAGAAGTGACAGGAAACTGGAACAGACCACAGATGACAAAAAAAAAAAAAATGTCTCTCAGGTTACATTTAACCTGATTAAATAAGAACTGTTTGTCCTGACTCACTCCCCAAAGCCTTTTTGGAGCTAAGACAACAGATGTTTGTCAGCACAGCTAGTCATGTGCTGCAATTTCACTCTGGTGAGCATCTTTTGGAAACAAGCTAATGGGACGATCTGCAAGAAACATGTTTGGTCCCCTCTGGCTAATATTTCCTTGCCAATGTTATTTATCCTCCATAATGAGGGAGAAACAACCTGTAATTGCTTTATCCTGTACAAAAATATTGCAAATATAATAATAAAGTGTTTTATACGTACGTGCCTAGGAAGTCATTTTACACAAGGAAGCATGTCCTCAAAATTGAAAATGTTATCAATGCTATAAATTATGGAAATTTTGAATAATTCTGTATTCCAAATAGTTCTCCGATAGTCTGCCTGTGTACACAGCATATGTATGATTAGGCCATAAACTGAGTCAAAACAAAATCATGCACACAGAAGACTGAAATTTGTTCCTCTGTAACACATTTTTTCTTCAAACCTGAGATACAATTTTCTACTTCTTGAAAATCAGCAGTCAAACAAAGGAAAAACCATCAATAAGTTGCATAACCCATTAAGGTACACCAAGATGCTAATGATCATCTGTATCTTAAAAAATATTAGCCAAAGATATGCTCAAAGTATTATTTAATTGTTCAAAGATTCAATATTTAAGAATCCCAACCAGCTGATTAAGTTCATATTAGCTACTATCATCTAACTCCTTAACAATACTTTTTAGACAACAATCCCTTAATCAGAATGAAAAAATCTCAGTTCTCTCCTCTGCACTACAGTGTAAGTTTTACCAAGTTTACTTATCAATCTCTTTCAAAATTAATGCAATATTTCCAAAGTTTTGAACCAGAATAATTTTTGACAGATTTGGACTTCCCATTGAGAATTTGAAATTTTGCATGGATAAGAATTCAATAATTTCCAATTATTTTTAGTTATACAAGACAGTTAAGCCTATTGCTGGAATGCTTGCTGTCTTAAGGATACAAAATAAATTTTACATGTACACCATTTTGCATTTACTGGTCAAAATTAGATTCCTTCCCATCCCATCTCCAAAAACCACAAACCTGAACAACGACCTGACATTTCTGAGAGCTTATCAGCCCAAGTCCTGGCACAACTGAGCCCTTAACAGTTTAGGAACTATAGCATTCAGTCTTAAACGAATATTAGTTACTGGAAGATCCTGCTAAAAAAAAATAAAATAGTCTTTTGCTGAGGTAAATATTATCTAAGAGAGTTCTGATATTACAGATTGTGTGAAAACCTTCCTGGAAACTTCGTACAGATTCAGCTTTAATTAGCTGGTTCCCTTCTGTGTTCATCATGACAGGAACGAAAGAAAAACAAGAATCTAAGAAACAAAGTCAAATCCAAAGGAATAGCAAGCGAATCTGGATTGTGATGCTTTTTCTTCCCCCCCCCCCAACGATTTGCAGTGCGTTTCTTTAACGAGACATTTTCACATTTACGTCTAGTCAGTTAAAAAGAGAATTAAAAGTAGTTTCAAGCACTACATCTGCCCTTGAGTCATTCTGCCAAATTCTGTGATTTTACAAACGCATTTCTTTCAAAATGTTTTTCTCTTCTTAGCTGTTGTGTGAAGCAATCAGACATAAAACAAACTGAAAAAAAAGGCTTTCATTTATAATGTTGTCTTTCATAACAATGATAGGATACAGAGTCATTGGACAGAAATGCAAAGCTTATGCAGAGCATTAACTTGAAGCTGGATTTCAAATCATTTTCCATTTATCTGCAGTGGAATTGTAGAATACTCTTGAAAGCAGAATAAAAAATTAATCTTGTGGGACAGAGGCTATGCCACTGTTGAGTACGATGAATACAGCTACAATTTTAAAAGAAATTTAAAAAAAGAGTGGATTAGCATTCACTTAGCTTCACTTATATTCTGCTCAACTTGTGCCTAGTGAGATCAGACGGAGCAGATTTGCAAAGTCTTGAGGACAAGACACGAGAGACAAGTGATGGCAATATTACTGCATCCAGGGACAGGATGAGCCATGTGGTCAATCAAACACTTCCCAGGGCGTTCCTGCAGAACAGCAGCTTGTCAGAGAGTGAAATGGATGAGCAAAAAGGCAAAGCACTAAATCACCACTGGAAAAACAAGCCTTTCAATGTTTCTTATTAGACAGATTTTCCCTCCGAATTTTTAAGTTTTTACTATAGCTTTGAGTTTAATGTGACGCAAAAGCAATACTGCTAAAATTTATCAGTGCATGTGAAAACCACTCTCAGTCACACTCATATGACAAAATTCAAAGCGAATCAGAAATTCCACAGTCCAGACTCAGCAAAATCCAATAGGTGACTATTTGGTAAAGTCACATCTATGGAAATCATAAGTTTTAAGTCACTCTCAGACCCTTAAAAACTGGCCTGAAAGAAAATAATGACTAATTATTAACTGTTTTTTTCTGAACTCCTCGCAGTCTGATAGCAATTGCCATTATAAAGGACCTAGATTCTCACTTAGCTCCTCTGCACCATACATACTGATGTGTTTTTCCATCCCGTGTCTTGGTTTCATTGTGTGCTATGCTGGATTGTATGAAACAGTGGCATTCCGTTAATGAGATTAGATGTTTAAACTAATGCAAATGACTATGTCATATAAAACAAGTGGGAGAGATGACTTGATTGATTAATCAAGGACAATGTGAGGTATTAACTGCTTATAATACAAAAGCAGTTTAACATGGTTGATAAGATTGCAAATTAAAAGTACATTTGCAAATAAAAAAGAAAGGGAAACATAGCATCTACTGAAAAAGGCAATTAATCAAGCAAAATTGAAATTGGTTAACAATTAGTAATAATCTCAAACCTCAATTAAATTTGGCTTAGGGTACTGGAAAAAGTTAAAATAGTTTTCAAGAATTTAAGACCAGCATTTGTCAGGCAAATGTGATTTTCATAGCATCAGAGCCATAGAATGGCTGGGGTTGGAAGGGACATTAAAGACCATCCAGATCAAACTCCATGCTGTGGGCAGGTTTGGCCCCTACCAGATCAAGCTGCCCAAGGCCCCATCTATTTCCTTAAGCAACTCCAGGGATGGGTCATTCACAGCTTTGGGCAGCAGTGCCAGGGCAGCACTGCCCTCTAAGTAAAGAATTTCCTCCTCAAATCTAACCTACATCTCCCCTCCTTTAGTATAAACCATTTTCCCTCATCCCAACACTGTCTGTCCATGTGAAAAGTCTGCCTCCCTCCTGTTTATAAGCTCACTTTATATACTTGAATGCCACAATGAGATCTCCTTGGAGCCTTCTTTTCTCCAGACAAGCTCAACTCCCTCAGCCTGCCTTCATAGCAGAAGTGCTCCAGTCCTCTGAACGTCTTCATGTCCCTCCTCTGGACCCACTCCAGTAGTTTCATATCCTTCTTGTGCTGGATCACACAGGTCTCCAGATGGGACTTTACAAGAGCAGAGGAGAGAGGGACAATCATCTCCCTTGGCCCACTGGTAATCCCTCTGCTGATGCAGGCCAGGGAACTAGGGAACTGGCTTCCTAGGCTGCATTTTACAGGTCACTTATCATATACTCTCTACAACTACATCCGTACTATCCAACTAGCTAAGAAACTAATGTGTGAATTAATAAATAGTTCAAATCAATTTAGATGCCTCCAACGGTTAGGAAGGAAAGCAATCTCAATTATGTTTTATTAACCTATGAAGCTCTAAATATATTTTTCAACCTTTCTAAGCTTTCAGCTTTTAAAGTATTAGAGTTCTTGTTTAAGTTCATTTTTTAATATCATCATTAAGAAGTGTATATTCTGAAGTATTTCAAGTTTGAAAAAATAATTTGGTTCTAATGGCAGTAATGCCTGGACAAGTTATTTTTCAGTCTGTTTTTCACTTTTTTCCTTACTTCATTTCAAATCTTTTCATATGGCAATATTCCTGCCCTCTTCTTCATTTACTCCTATGTGCATCTGAAACTCAGACCCATTTTTTTGGAACATTATTATCACTATATATATACAAACACGTAACTGCAGGGACTGCAGTTCTTGCATTCTTGCTATTTCTCTAACATGACATGAAGTTCAATAAATATTTTCTCCATCCCTTTCACACTTTGGACCAAATCTAAAGGGAGCTAAGTCAGTAACGCAGCTGAGGAAACAAATGCATAGTAAAGATTTATGCTGCCATGTAAGATTGCCCTCATGATTTACAACACATGATTATATTAATTTTAGAGTAGCTTAGAGATTTTTTTATTATTATCATTTTTACAGTAAGACTGGACTGGACTTGGACATTAAGACTGGTAAGTTCAGGCAACAAAACAAGAAATTCTGCTGTACTTCATACCGTTTTTTGCAAAGGGATAGGAGATGCAGATGTGGAAGGAGCACGAGTCATTCTGCAGAAATTTGTATTCAGAAAGACAGGAATTAAACAACCACTCTTAAGAAAAAGAGCTTATATTAGATGTCTGACAGGTCTCTGACCACGGTGATGTTCAGTGTGATTATCTGTAGTGACAGTCGCTGTACAAAGAGTGATGGACAAGCAGTTTATAAACAGTCACTTTCAGTTTGTGGTTGAGAAAGAGAGTAGGACTGAGAATGGAAACCTCCACTGTACAGACTTAGCTACAGAGATCTGCATTCAAGGGTTTCAGAAGTTTTTAATAACTGAGGTTTTCTTGCTACTGCCACCAGCTGGGCACAGCCCTTGCTCAGCACCAGTCCCAGCCAGACAGTGGGCCAATAAACACGGAGCAACCTGCTGCTCTCTGGCTGCTGCAAGACCACAGCAATGCTCCCAGTATGGCAAAATGCTTACACTCTTTTATTTTTTATTCTAGATTTTATGAATTCTTACGTGAATAAACCATGCAGTTATTTGTTTTCTCATGATAGAGTGTATATAAATTTGCATTCAATGACACAGCGTGGAGGTAACTTTTAGAATGATGATGAATGATGTTTTAAATTGCTTTTTGATTATTTCTATGATATATATCCTTGATATACTCATGTAAAGTGTAATCATTTAATATATATTCAGAAATAATATGATTTAAAAAAAAATGCGAACCGACAAAAAATATTTCTACATAAATAATTCCAGAAGTACTCTTAATTAAATTTTGAAGTGCAAAATATATAATAGTAAAACAAACACAAGAAGGTAAATTATTTTGTCCTATATTTAAATGTTTGGGATTATAACTACATCATTTCAGAAGACAGAAAGATAATATGTATTCCAGCAGTGTTTCAATCTTCAAAATAAATAAAAACATACATTTAAATATGAAGGAGTTGATAGTTTTCATTTGCAGTAAGAAATTCAGCAATGGAGTCATTTCCATCAAATGTCTTTTTCAGGTAAACAGAGCTGAAGTTGTGGAAGAACTTTGATGATATAGGATGTAGTCAGTATTTTAAAGAATCAGTGCATCAATTACAAAATTAGTTATTATTTCATGCAACTTTATTTTCAGTCTTAACCTATTATAGTCAGAGCTTTAAAATTGAGTTAATCAGGGCTTACTTGTTTGAGGAAAGTGCTCTTCCCTGAGATACTTTATTCAATACACAAGTCCTGGAAAGTTGGCTGTTCATACCTTAAGATTCTGGCAGCGGTCAATGCTACAGTTGAGAATTCAGGATCAGTTTATAAGAACAAATCTGTCATGAATGTGATGGTGTGATGATCCACTGCAAAATCCTAAGAACTACCCTTTCTGTAGTCTATCTGAAGGGCATCACACAGCAGACCATGGAGCTCTAATTATGATCTGTCTCATTTGCTTGTAAATTTGAAATGATGCATGTATTTAATCAGTTCTGTAAGTGAGAAGTTAAAATAATAATTAAAAAACTAATAGGATTCTTTCCAAATGCAGAACTTCATTGGTTGCATATTCTGTGAGATCAGAAACACTTGATAAAATTTTGTATTAATGTTATTTACATACTAAAAACTGATACTCTGTAATCTAATACTATTTAAAATACTTAAATGTATATATTTAAAATGCAACTTAAAAAGTTAAAAAGATCCTTTTAAAACCTGCTGAAAGGAAACACTGCAGTCTTTCTGAAATACTGTTTCATTTTTAAGGTGAAAAAATTCTTAAATATTTGATATTCTTTTCCTCCTCCTTCCAAACAGGAACAGCTTACAAATTTAATATGAATGTGAGAACGTTTTTATTCTCCTATTGGGGAGGTGATTTTTTTTCAGTAAGCTCAACCATCACTGAAAACACTTTTTCTGCTTCTTTATAATGTACCACTGATGCAGCCCAACAAACTCTAGATGTAAGGCTGGATCATCCTCTAAGAGCTGCCCAAATTCTTGATACATTCATTATTGGGTTTTAGTACAAGACAAAAGAACGCTGTAGTAACAGGAAAAATTATAACTTCTAATCACTGATCTCAACTATCATAAGCTAAATAATGCAGAAATGCTAATTTAAAACACGCTTTCATTTCTGGGCAGGCTGCATTGTAATGAATAAGCAACAGAATGTCCTCCGAAGAGTAACACACTCTATCAAAAATCATGAGTTGTATTTCCTCCTTTATTTTTAGTCCAAAATGTGATTCCAAAGATATCATTAAGTTATAACACCTGAGTCATTTTCAAGCTCGAGGCACTTCAGGTGCTGAATTTTAGATTGCTTTTTTATATTCTGCCTGTGCATTTCTTCCTTACTGTATGTTAAGTTATTAAAGCTGCCTGCTCCAATTTCCCCTCTACTTAGGAAGATATGACAGAAAGATGAAAGGGACTACCTTTAATCTTGAAAAGCTAAACATACCGTAAAACATGAAACAGTGGAAACTATAAGGAAACAGTGGAAACTAATAGTGCCTTACCAAGGTAGTTCACATCGTTGTAGTCACTGAAAATAGATGAAACCAGGAGCATAACACAAGTTCAGCTCAAGTTCTTCCAGAAATAACACAATACCATTCCTCATGTTTTCTAATAGAAAAGCACTAATATATATTAAAAATAGTAATAATCCATTAAGTCAGTCTCATCATAACACCTAAAAAAATTCAAAAGGTAATTCAATGCAGTGAGAGAATCCATTTTTAAATGTCACATTCTAATTAACAAGAGAGGTTAACCCCTGGGGAGAATATTTCAATAAAGTAATCGATGAAAACTTAGTTGGAATCAATCTGAATTCTCATAGCTTTCAATATTTAAACTAAATTCCATCCTGGCAATATTTTTTTATTGGCAACTCTTGCTGCCTTGATAAAATAAGAAAGATTCAGGTATGTATCTCTATGACCAAAGTACCAATGGTCACATTTCTATCTGCAGTTGGAAAGAAAGGTTGCAGTATGCTGTATTACAGACTATTCTGCAATAGATGGTGTAATTTGGAAGAAAAAAAAGGACAACAGCTTTTTAATATATTTTTCAGCTACGAGCCACTGAGTGCAATTATGTTTTGCTCGTTCTGCATTAACATGTATCTAATATAAACTAAATCTATCCAGCTAAATTTCAACAGAAAAGGTCACCACAAAACAGTAGCAACAACAAAAATTTGAACCCAAAGTCATCTGAAAAGAACATTTATGGTCATGTATTTACAGGAGACTGGCTTCAAGCCCATTTGTTGCAAGTGGCATTAGTCCAGCCGCAGGCCAGGAGCAATACTACATGTCTTGAGCCCTTTTGCTTAATTCAGGAAATTGCAAATGAACCATGAAAGTAAACTTCTCAGCCAACTTGATAGGCTGTGTTTTCACTCCCATAATATTTCAAAAGAAATATTCAGAGCCACTAGTAACACCAAAGGTAAATAAAAATGATGACTTCAGAACAGAAAAAAATGCCCTAAAATGGCTCATTAAACTAAGCACTAAATGGCATACCAGCCTGTGTCAGCTTGAGCAGGTTCCATGCTGACAAAGCCCAAGGCCCAGGTATCGCAGTGCCATTTGGTTTGGTTGGAAGCACAGAGTCAGGCTGCATGTCAATAAGTGAGCATTAGTCTAGCAACACACACACTGATACACCAAGCCACGCCACCAAACCGTCGTTCCAAGAACAAGGGAAGCACTGAGTTCTTCTGCAAGCTTAGAGAGGAGTTTTATGGTTTTCCATGGAGCACTTGTCATTAATAGTTAACTGAGCCTGTCCCCCCTCGGCTGCTCAGCAAACCTTTGAAAGGCATGATGGCTGTGGCTTGCTTTAGGCCAAGGGGAACCGCTTGCTGTTTTTCAAGTGCTGGTGACAGGAGCGAGGCAGATTTTATGTGAGAGATTTGCATTAGTTTTATGCTAACAGCTTATTTTTTTATGTCAGGGGAATCAAGCATTGCAAGGCAGAACAATAAAGCCGCATCTTCCTCAGTAAGGGACTACAGTGATTACCCTTTTCCAGAGGTGAAAACAGTGGTACCTCAGATACCCCTGTAAAACAAGAGAAGAGAAGCAGTAATTTGAAAGAGGGAACTATTTCAAACATACTTATTTGTCCACTGGCTGTAAATTGTCTGTATAATTGGCGGGTGGTTTTTCAGACTGAGATAATTATTGTTTAAAAATTCTGCCAAACGGTTCTGCTATATTGATAATAAAATTTTCTACTTAGCAAACTCATAACATTTCCTACAAGCCATCTCTGACCTCGTGTCAGTGCTGATGGCAATAGTTTTCAGAATTTTCTCTCAAATAGAACCATACAATCAGGACAAATTATTTTCCTGTACTGCAAAAATCAAAGATGTCAGCTCCTATTTGTATCCCACTAGCAGCTCATCTGGAAGATCTGATAGGAAGAGCTTCCCTTTAATTACTAACAGAAATGCTGATATGAATATGCAGTAATTACACAGGATAAAAATCTATCCATCCAAAGCGGTACAATAATATGTATAAATTCATTCTACTCTGAAAGTCAGCTTAGAAGGCGAATAATTCTAATAAAGACTAGCATGCTCTCTGTGTTACATATACAGCAGAAGAAGGAAAGAAAATGAGTACAGTAATTAATGTGATTACACAGATATCTCTTTTTCATTCGGCCTTTTTACTGCATTCAAACACATCAACTCGCAGGCTTCCTATGTTACACCTCATTTCAGAAAAGCTAATAAAAGTACTATGTATATAAATTTAAAACAATTATAATATATATTAAAAGAATAATTAAGAATTTAACTTGCAGACATAGTCCAAACCCTTGCCACAAAACGTGAGAGAAAGTGACTAAATCCATATATGAACAAAAAAGGATTTTGTTAAGTGTTCAGACAACGGATTCTTGAATAAGAGAAATTAGATGTCTGTGTATTTCTCTTAATTGGGATATGCTAAAACAAGCATACTTCTTTCAGAAAACTGAATATTCACTATTATTCCTAGATATACTGTTAAGTAAATAGTAAAGTAAGTAAGTTTAGTAGAAAAAGAGATAAACCTGCTACAGAAGAGAAATGTATCTAGTCTCAATGTTCCCATTTCAGCTAGACAGCTTTGCTGATTATTAGTTGCCTGTTACTTGCAGTGACACTGAGTTACTCTGGATGGAAATCCTCATACACTTACTGATCCAGGGCAGAAATAACTTTAGTAATACAGCAGCATAGCTGAAAAGGAGATGTTGCTATAGAGGACACTCATGGTGGGAAGTGGAGGAAGAACTGGGATGTATAGGTTCTGGTATCTACCAGAAGGAGACCACGACTCTCCTTTAAAAGTCAAAAGTGTCTCTCTTTACTCAGTTTGTTTGTGAAGTAAGTTCAGGCCACTAAAAACAAAACACTGCTTCTATTAAAACAGCTAAAAACAACGCTGAATATTTTCCAGTTCACTATAATAACAAGAAGTGCATTGTTTTCTTATTTTGAAAATGTAGATAGAACAATAGTAGACGAACAAAACTTCAGCCTTGATAATGTTCTTCCCACTTACAGAAGAAAATACATAAAGTAGAATCCATCAAATAGTCATATTGTGTAAACATCAGCTATTCATTAGCTCCTATATACTGCTCTTGAAAGCATTTTACATCCAGCCCCAGCTGAGCACTCAACAGAAATAATGTTAAGTAGCACAAATTTGGTGGAGCTCACAAGGAATGACATGTGGAACTAATTAAACTATCATGACCATGAAGAGAGGATAAAAATGTTCAATGAGTGGACAGAAGAAAACAGAAAAGAAAAACAAACTGATCTTATCTCACTTCTGCAATGCTCTGGGGGAGAAGTAACATATTATCATGAGTACAGCAATCAGAGATTTGCAATAACAAGCAAACAAAAAAATCTCATATATCAATGAGAAAATTATAGACTGAAGGCAAACAGAATTTTGATTGTTGTTTTTATATAGCTTGACTATCCACTTTCTAGATTACCTGATGACTTTCTGACCTCTAGCACATGGCGCTCAGTATTTTGTAGTGCATATCTGAATTTGGGGAAGCACGTTATACATTAGGGAGACTACGGAAACATATTGTCTTGCCTGTATTTCATTCCTTTCAGAAATTGTAGCTGTCTGCAGTATACTCCACTAATCCTTCAAAAACAAGAACATTCAGAAGACCTCCGTGAGCATCTTCCCATTACAGCAACCTCCTTCTTCTGGTTTCCTATTCTCTTAAGAGCTTTAGAAGATGTCAGCCAGAAAAACAGAGGAACTTTCTTAGCAACAGGCATAACTAAGAGAGTTCATTACCAGGGGAAAAAAAATAAAAGAAAAGAAAAAGAAAAAAAAAACAAATGCAGAAACAATGGCCAACAGTGATTTTCATCAACATATCTTCAAAGACGTTCTCATTTTGCATTGACAGGCAGCAGCAGCTACACAGAAATAAAAGCAAGAATCCAACCATGACGAGAAGCAGAACTTCTGTGTAAATTACAAAGTCTGAAATCTGTGAGGTGATAAAGAAAAATACATCCTGTTTCCTATGTGACAGAGGTGCATGCTCACTGCTTGAACATGCGGCATGAGGAGCAGCAGCACGGGAAAGGAGGAGAACACGATGATGAGAACATGATTTCTACGTATGCGGTACATTTTTACCATCCCTCGCAACAGGGCTCTTGTCATAGAAAAGAAGTAAGGCATAATCTACAGATTGATCATGCAGCTGTGCATATTTGGCTGAAAGGTGTGTCAGCTTGTATTTGTTAGAAAGTCAGCCAGCAGGCACACATTGGGGGTGCCTGGGATGGGATCGATAGAGACGTATGTTAAAAAGAGCAAGCAAATCTGGGTGGGTTTGCATCTCCATACAGCTTGGTGCTTACAGTGTGCCTACTCTAACTATGGTGTTCACTGTTTCTTCTCTTGTTTATTGACTGAACAGGGTTGCTCTTAGAGTTAATGTGCCTATATCCCAATTTGTAGAAATTATTCAGATCCCTTTTTTTAGATTAAAATCGACTCCAGGACAAGAGTACAATGTAATAGAAAATGGTTACACTTTAGATGATTTCCCTTCAGCACAAATAGCACCTTTTTCTTGAAAAATAAAAATAAATTACAATTAAATAGTTTTTAAACCATCATCTATGCAGAATATTAAATCATGTTTTTTTATTTGTCCCAGTCATGCAAATACAGTTAGAATAATAAGAATAGATAGAAAAAGAATAATCCAGTGGGAGAGTTTACTGTCATAGGATGTGGGAAGTGTTAATGTGAAAGATGCTGTAAAAACAAACACTGATAAAGAAATATATTTGAATCTTCCTAGAATTTTTTATTATGTATTTCAGCTCCAAATTCAGCTCATTTTTCCTGCGTGCCCCCTCCTGCAACCCCTTCATTTCTCATCCACCTTCCTTCTGTATATTTCCTAGCATGCTCTACATCTAGAGTTCTTGTTTTTCCTCAAAGCATAATTGCAAAACTGAGGAAAAGAAATAAAAAATAATAGGAAAACTCCATATGCAGCAATTCAATGCCTAGCAACCTGTGATAGACTGAAGGAAGAAATCACAAATTATCTGCAAGAGGCAGTTGGAACTAGGGCTTGGGGTAAACAGACACACAAACAACATGTCAGCCATGATAAAGAGTGTAAATTTGAACAGATGTCACTTCCAGAGCAGCAGCAGGCAGATTAAACAGAATTGGCTTTGGATGAAATCCAAGGAAGAGCAAGAAAATACGATGCTTTCACCCGGAGCTCTCACAGAAATCGAATCTCCAGAACCTCTTTTCTTTAGTAATCATAACCGAGGATGGCTAAAAAGAGGAAGAGACTTTAAGAAAGCCAGTTTAAAACTGCACTGATTACACACGCTCACCTATCTATAAATATTTCCCTTACAGAAAAAGAAGAAGAAAAAACACCAATCTGTTATGAACAGAAATTGCTAAATAAGTAGACTTCAAGTTTTAATAATTTATGGTAGTATCAATTTCAATATCAATTTCATCAACATGATGCTAGTGCTCAATGAATCCAGGTTAAGTCTGTGAAACAAGAAATAATGCTGAAATTCTCCTAACTAAGTAATAGTCATTACAAATATTTATGTACACACTGTGAGTACTACCATTCTGTGCATGTATATTTTAAATCAAGGCTTCTTCTTACTTGCATACAACAGCTGATCAAATATAATATACAATCCCAAAGACTCTAATGTCTCCTTGACTTTCAATGCCAAATCATGAAACAAAACTTCATTTCAATGGCCATAGATTAATGAAGTCATGACCAAAAGAGTTCTGAGGTGCTCCCTTCATAATTATTCTATTAATTTCAAACCATCTGAACTCAGGAAAAATAAATTCCAATAGACTGCCAGCTGTCTATATTCACACACCCTAGAATTAAGAAAATAACATCTAAATATTCAGTACAAATGAATTAACCAGCCATCACAACCCTCACAACCACCATTGTTATTTTTAACTATTGGGTACAAATAAAGTACGGAGGGAAGCTGAATTTTGCTAAGTTGCAAAAGAAAGAAACAAATGACAGAGATAGATTACCAAAACAACTGCATTTTCAAATATTATTACTGAAATTAACTCCATCATATGACTCAGGATTACTCCTCTGGTTTCATAGAGGCCTGCTTTTCAGTATGACTCAGAAAAGCATAAGCTACTTGCATGAAAGAAAAATGAACGTCAAGTCATTTCTAAAATTAATTACTATCAAATCTTCTAGTTAATGCTAAGCTTTGTGTGGAATAGATAAAAATCACACTCTTTCTTTAATATGCACAACTGATGCTACTGTATTTCCACAGATCTGAAAGCATTTTCATGTTTTTAAGTCCATATTTCAAGCTGAAATGTTACAGACTTTTTCTAAGTCTATCATACAAGCCTACAAAATTAAAATGCACTACTTGTGTCAAACACAACAAAATCATTGTTTGTTTATTTTTAAGGTGATAATAAAAAAGATTAATGATGCTGCTGGATAATGAAACAATCTGCCGCAAGGCGGGCTGCAGAATATAGAGTGAGGCTCTAGCCACAGTCCTAAGAAAAAACAGTTTTCTCCCAAACACGTTTAGGAGTCTCTTTCATTATCAGGTGACATTTTTGCATTTAAAAGGGAGTTGATTTTCATGCAGTGCTTAAAGGTCAAATAGTTAATCTACATCTGTAAGGAGAGCATTTTCCTCTGAAGAGATTTCAAGAGGACATCAAATCATTAAGAGCCATCAGACCCTACAAAAATTCAAATCTTTCAGTGTTTTTATGACAAAACCTTACATTAGTCCCAAAGAAACTAGATCTAGCTCACAAAAAAATAAAATAAAATAAAAAATAAAAAAATTCAGATATCATACAGCATAAAAAAGTAGCAACGTCTATAGTTGAGTAGAGATGTAAACGTTTTAATATGATTCAGAAGAAACGTCTTACTTAACGTGGACCTTGGCAAAATTTCATCATGTATTTTCACTATGTCTTTTCATTTCTAAGTGGAAAAAAATCCAATGGTAAGCTGTTTTAACAATAGAAAGTTGCACTCACCTCGCTATGAAGCGCTGAAATTTTGACTAGCACATTCTTCATCTGTCCTTCAGTCCTCAAATCATGTGGCACAAAACCCCTTGGTTTTTTTCTGAAGCAGAGAAAAAGAGAAAAAGCAGTCTCCAATGAAAAAAATGTAGATTTAGCTGTACAAATCTTTTTTTATTTTTTCCATTTGTTCAACATATTAAATCAATTTCTTAACTTCCTAAGACATCAGCCACTTGTCCTTTATACAGTGGCTTAAGAATTTTGTTGGGGACACTTCAAATAATAACGAAATACTGAATTCTGGAAGCTGAAGACAAGTAATCTCAAAAAGATATTTGGCTTTGACAGTTATTGTCTCGAAAGAAGGCTATTCAACCTATCATTTTAGAATGGGATTCAAAAGAATTGCTTTTACATTCCAAGATCTGACACAAACTTGTATAAGAACTTTTTTATCAGTTTCATATTTATAATAGGAACTATTACAATGTGGATAATACCTTTTCTGGCCTTTTCCACAGACCGGTCTGTGCAACTGTGTCAAGACAGGAACATTATATAGAAATATATTCATGCGTACACATAAACAAGAGAACATATTGGTATTTTATTCTCACTTCAAGGCAGCAGGCTCTTTACAGCACAAATGAAGAGAGTAGCAAAAAAGAAAAAGAAAAAAAAAAAGAAAAAAAAGGAAGAAAATAATAATGAATTTAAACTAAATGAGGGTAAGATGAGGGTAAGATGAAGACCAGAGATAAGGAAGAAATTCTTAACTCAGAGAGTGGCGTGGCACTGAGAAGCTGTGGATGCCCCATCCCTGGAAATGTTCCAGGCCAGGCTGAATGCAGCAGTGAGCAACCTAGAATAGTGGGAGGTATGGAACTGGATAGATTTTAAGGTTCCTTCCAACATAAAGCCCCAAACCATTCTGTGATTCTACAAAAAAATAAGTTTTGACCTTCACTACACATGAAATACTCTTATGTGCTTGAAAGGAAGGTAGAGCTGTGAATTACATGAGTAGTAAGTCTTCTACAAGGACAGCTGTTTGTATCTTTCTGCAAGTACAGAATAGCACTGTTTATGAAGTTCTTGCCTCAGAAGGAAATTTAAAGAATGAAATAAAGAGAGAAAGTGAGAAAAAAAAAGCCAATGAAAACTACAAGCGTACACTGTACAAGGTACACTGTACAGACAGTACTAAAAATAAGTTTTTGTTTGAAAATAATTATTCAAGCCACAGAAAAATAATTTAGCTGCCTGGTCTGTACTCCTTATTGACAAATTCACCTTGACAGTGACATTGTCATTTCTATCTCAGCTTTATATTGAAGTTATAGTACATACATTTTTAATTTTCATTCCCTTTTCAGCTAATCTAGAATAAATCTCAATAATTCCTTTGTCTTGCTTGCTTTCGGACCCAGGAATAAGAAATCCATAGTGTACAGGCTTTGATGCTTTTTGTTTTCATGATAACTGATTTTAATTACAATTTTCTTTGCCAGGTCTCTTCAATGAAATTTAAAATGCAATTATTTTCCTCTCAAATACACACAGTAATTTGAATGACTTCCATTTTGATGTAATTAAGGTAAAACTAATCATTATATAAAAAACATTTTTGAACGTCTCTTGACAAAATATTATTTATTTTGAATTCTTGCTTCATTCATCATCATAGGTGCTTTTACTGCACCTAATGATTAATTTTATCATTATTAAATGTAGAATTGCTGAAAAAATATTTGCTAAACAAACTTATCTTCCCAATTACTTTAAACAACCTGAAACTGACTTTTCTCCCCTTCTAATTAATGCCCTATGCTTCTATCACAGTCACCCTTGTCTCAAATTTTCATTTAAACAAATTTGAGTCCTTTGGAGGAGAAACAAAACTCCAGATCCAGGTCGCAGATAAAACATGGACTTGTGGAAAATTGTGTCTTCCTTGCTATGTCCTCTTCATGCATCAGCCTGTCAGCATACACACTTCAGTCTGGCTGTAGAGTAACCTCCAAAACAGGTTTATGGTCATCTGAAATCCAAGTTTACAAAGGACTGTGAAAGAGACCTAAATGATATCCCAAATTCCAGACATCCAGATAGACTTAAGATTTGGATATGACTTTGTTTGCATTGGAAAAGTGAATATATAATATAATACAGCCCAGGCCATCCAGCACGTAATACAGTTCTTTATTTCTAAAATATTTCAGAAAATTATTTGGTTTTTGGTCTTGTCAACTTATTTGTTTTCTAACCAGTCTTCCTCACAAGTACATTTTTTAAAGATTAAATTACCACAAAAACACATGCTGTCTTTTCCTGAGCTTAATGAAGAGAAGCATTCCATCTCCAGCTTTTGATCATCTTAAAACCTGCCCTTTGGAAGACTTGCAGAGCTAAAATTCATAACTAAAAGCACTGGTGGATTTAGACTAAATCAAGTTGACAGTCTTTTCCATTCCCTCAAATTTTTACTAGGCCATTCCCAGGAATTAAGGATGCAGTTCCATATGAATGCCATAAATCTTAATTTTTAGTTGTCTCAGTCCTCCCTTCTTCTCTATTCTTCTTCCTCTCACCAAGATCTACTTTTTGCTCAGCAATCTTCCTGAACTGGCTCATCACTGGATTGTGAAGGTCCCTGCTGTTTTAAGATGAGTTTAAACTGCTCTTTGCTCCCATCTGCCTGTGTCACAGGCTTCCCCTTGCTGCCTTTCAGGCACAAATAATTATCAGACCAGAAGATGAGCCACAGAGAGAAGAAGATTCAGCTGAAAGTCACATTAAAGGTAGCCCAAACCCAAGATCAGTTCTCAATCTTGTGCATAATTAGGTATAGATAATGAAATAATCTTATCTAAAAGAAAAATACTGAAACAGAAAAAAAAAAATCCATTCTATTTAACCATCACAAATTATAAAATATGAAATTGCAACAGAAGACTTGTTATATAAATATATCTCTCTCCAGGTTTAAAAAGAATGTCAAAACAAATTTCTAAATTAATGGATTCTTCAGTGAATACATAGGCTTTGTGAGCAACGTAATATAACCAATATCAAGTCATCTTTCCTTGTCAGGAAGTTAATAGTTATTAATAGCACACTGTTCAGCGAAATTGAACTGATGGTAAATAAACAGTACTAACAGGGCTAATTTACTTCTGATTACAGTATTTTTCCTGGTGAAAGTATCAAAGAAAATCCACAACGCTGAAGTCTATTTTCTATGCAAGAAGTAACGTGAGTAGAATAATATAGAATCATAGAACCAGAGAATGGTTGGGTTGGAAGGGACCTTAAAGCTCATTCGTTTCCATCCCCTTTGCTATAGGCAGGGGCACTTTAGACCAGGTTGCTCAAAGCCCCATCCAACTTGGCCATGAATATAAGTATCATGCTGATGTTTGCTTTCAAATAGACAATGAGTAGAAGTAGACTATTAGATAAAAGGACAGAAAGGGAAAATGAGAATATACCATGCTTTAAATGGTGGTTTATTCCCATAATGAAAAAGAAATGGAAACTTTTCCCTAGAGGAAACTGTGGCATTCCTGAAATTGTTAGTGCCCGAGAAATGTAAGCTCAAATGTTAAAGATGTATACTGGAGGAGGTATATTCTCCTGATTTCTAATTATCAAATAGTCATAGGGTAGTTATGTCTTATTTACTTACAGTTTTACTAAACCTACTGACACTTTTAGCTGCCTCTTTAAGGACTACTTCTGTGCTGTGCAATTAAATGAATCAATAAGACTGTCCTCTGCAGCAGTTTATTTGCAACTGGTAGCACAATTCTGTTGCATTAACAGTTCCTAGAAGTTCGGAGGCCTTCCCTAGACTACACATCCCCTATCACAGCACTCCAGCAGCACAAGAGCTGGGCTGCAGGCAGATTCCGTGTAACCCACACTGTTATGCTATCTGGCAAAGGGCATGTGTGATGGAAAGAACAGTCCCTGTGAGATCTGCCTCCCTTCTGACCTACTAAAAGACACAACAGCAACTGCAAAATCAATGTAGGTTTTCTCCTAAGGGGCACGGTGTGCCTGTGGTTACATCAGAGCAACACATCCTGGGACACAACCCTCTGCCCTCAGCTTCTCTAGGCTAGTTCCAGAATAAATATGGTGGGATCTTTCTAAGTCTAAAATAATATACAAAAAATATGGGTAACAGACTTATCTGTACCTTCACCTTTGGTTCTGATGTTTGGGGCTCAATATTACCTCTCTTTTACATTTACTTAGGGTTTGCACTGTAAAAAGTCAGAAGCAACAACAGATGCTTGTGATCTTTAATTCTAGCAATAATTTACAAAATGATTAGAGATGAGACATGAGTTGTACACTATGAAAAGAGAACGAGATCTCAATCAACAAAGAATATAGGTTGGAATTTTTCCAACAGGAATTATTGACCATTACAGAGGAAGGGAACAAACATTATGGGGACCTCATACTCAGTTTTGAAACATAACCACATAAAGTGTAGATCTTTCTATAACAATTCAGAAGGGTAAATGTGACATGGTAAAAGAAGAGGCAGCTCAATCACCCTGTACATTTTTATAGAATAAATTTATCGACTATTTGAACCTATTTACTGACCAAAGAACTAACTAAACAAAACCAAGGCGTACAGAGACTTTCCCATCTTGCCACTGGACAACAGAAATGGAAGTTCAGAAGGTCGTGCTTTCCTCAGCAGTCTACCATAGAACATAAAGCTGACTCCCAAACTCAAAAAGCAATGAGCATGCACAGCAACTGCCCAAATCTATCCTTACTGTAATTTCAAGAAAGGAAAAACAAACAAACAAACCCCAATCTTTTTCCTGGTACCAAAAAAAAAAAATAAAAAATAAAAAAATCCCTTTATTATTTTGTAGAAAACCACAGAAGCCATTCCACTGAATGAACAAAACCTAACAGCTTTAAACTGAATGATTCTCTTACCTCACCTGTCCCTAACTTACACAACACATTGCTTCAGCCCTTATAAATGCAAGTGATGCTTTCTCCTGCCAATCTGTCAAAGCTGATCTTCTGACAACAGACTCAAAACTTTCCGTATCGTTAAGACCATGATCACAACCTTAAATGTCTCATGCAAAGAACTTTAAACTCAGTTTTACAATGTTATTTCCTTCCTAAATTTGCATGCACAAACTAATACCAAACACATTTCAGCTATCACTGGCTCCAATACCTCACAGCAATAATTGTAGTATGTTCACTTAAGACATCTCTTCTGGTTTTAAAGGTCACTGGGGTTTAAGAGGCATGTTCTATACTTAAAAAGTTTCCTCACATTTTAGACCTATTACCGGATCTCATTATATTTTCCATATATGAAGTACATCTCTTAAAGTTTACATTAAATTTTAAATGGTTAGAATTTTGAAAGGTCAAATAAATAACGAGGTAACTCACTGCCACAGGAAATATATTCGCTATTTTGCCACAAGGTTTCTTAAATCAGTGACTTCTGGAAGAAAATCCTTTGCTGTACTGACTTACTGCATTAAAATCTTATCATGCCTAACCTTACAGAATATACAATACAAAATCACGTTGGGCAGAAGCATAACAAAACCTGAAGCAATGCTTTCGACTTGATAACTTTTCTCAAAATGAGAAAAACTACTTAAACATAAAAGATTACCACCAGAATGTGTACAATGCATTGTATAAAATCCATTCTTTTTGTGTGTGTTTGTCTTTTTTGTCTTGTTCATTAAATGACAATGGTGGAGAGTGAAGTCAGGATGTTTGTTAGCCTTCTGGTATATGTTTTATTGATCTGCCTCTCTTGGGGAATCAGCCTCACCCAGGTACAGCCACCTGTCTTATACAGTGACACAGTTGCTTTTGTTCCATAGCTCGCATAGTGTTGCATCAGCTTGCGGCTATGCAATCTAAAACTCAGAATCTTGTGCTAAGCTGCATGCCTTAAGTATCTCAAAATTGAGATGCTGTGAAAAGGTGAAGGAAAGCATTGACACTGATGTCTAATAATTTAAAGTAGGCTTGGAGAAGCCTTAGGAAAAAAAAAGCATTCATGATACCAGGGCTGCTCTGAAAGCAATCTCTCCTATTTCATGATGTTGGTCCAGAATGTCTGAGGCAGATGGTGGTGGCATGGGAAGAGGTTGAACTTTTCCACCAAAATTCCATTATATTTGGTTACTGTGGCTATGTGACAGATAGCAGCAGGACAGTTTCTCAGAATGGAGTCTTATGTGGAAGCGTGGAGGGAGCAAATGGGTGGGACTGAATTCCCCCGTGCAGAAAAAAATGACACCCATTCACATTCATCCATCTTTTTTCTGAATATTTATGGAGAACAAAGAGTGGATGTGAGCACAGTGAGGTGGTGGGTGGTGCATTTCTGCAGCACTGACAGTAACCTGAAAGACAAACCAGGGTTTGGATTGTCATGCACAGCTGTCACACCACAAAATGAAGAGCGTCTCAATCAGCTCACCTGTGCAAATTGGCAAATAGCGGTCACTACATTGAAAAATAGTGCTTTATAACTGAGAATTTTCTCTATCAGATGATGTTATTGTGCTCTTTGTACCTATTATATTTTCTGGGGAAATAAATAGGAGGCATTACTTTTGAAGCAATTGATGTATGTAAGGGTAAATAGATGTCATCTACAGCAGGGACTTGAAATGTCACTCTCTAACTCCCCATCATAGAGCTGTTCCTACACTCGTTATTCTTGCTGGAGACTTTCTCAAACTCCCCCATAGCCTGCTCTGCTATACTGGAGGAGTAAAATGATGTTAGATTTTAATAATTCTTTCTTAAATACTTGATTTTTCTCTGTTGTTCAATGCAAGCCACATTTGAAATAAAAATGATCACCAATCCCATCTGAATTCTCTAATCACCAAGCTAAATATTCTTAGGACACCTTTATCTTTTGATCTTTTGAGTCCAGCAACTACCTGGACTCTTTAATAAAATGTTTGACTCCACAGATGGTTTTACAGCACAGGAAGCTAAGTGCCTGTTTGACCAGTTAGGTGAAGCTCATGCTCTCTTTAGCCTGTCCCATCAATCATCTCCAGAAACAACTTCCTGCACAACTGCAATACTATCTCAGAGTAACTCATCGATGAGACACTGAGGATTACATTAGGTTGCATGAAATGTAAGTTAGCATTTCAGTATTAAATCACTTCTAAGAACATACTGCTTGGAATATTAAAAATATATATCCAAGATTAACGTCACAAGGCATTGTTATGAAGCACCATAATCAAAATGTGGTGCTCTACTGAAATCAGAGAGTGATTTGTGCTGGAATTGTCAAACAGAGTTGACTCCAGAGAGAAACCTTTTCCAAGTCTGTGGTTGTTTGAAATGAAAGGCAGAAGTCCCACAGTTTTTCTACTCCAAGCGCATTTAGATACCCCAAATTTTGCAATCTCATAAGGCAAATATACTTCATCATTTACTATCTATAACTTTCACATTTCTTATACTTCCAGTATAGCTATATAAACAGTTGAACTTTCATAAAACTTTTTACTTGCTAAGGCTGTTAGCTTTACAGCAGGATAACATAAATTTAATTCAGCTTTCTGTTTTATTTTCATTTTCTATAATAATTCTCTGCAGGAAAATTCTTTTATGCTTTGTTTCTTAGCTATAATTGTATAGAAGAGCCTTGAGGCAAATTAGAAACATAATAATCAATAACAGAGTTTTATTAAGAGATTGAATTTAGATAGACATGCAAACTGAACAATAATGTACCAATTTATCCTGCTACTTGGCTTTCTACATAAGATTTATTCAGAAAGATGCTGAATGAGGCAAAAAATGCTCATATTGGTGAACATCAGATTTTCTACTTTGGCACTATTTGTAACTGTTATCTTTTTTTATTCTATTCCTTTAAATTTTGCCTTAGTTATGGCATATGAGAAGTGACACTTAACCAATTAATCAGATTTTCTATAATCACAAGACTGGCTACCCAGAAATCTTGTCATATGGCAATTTCTAAGATCAATCCTTATGTGAATGGAGCCACTTAATAAATTCCTTGTGGATGTTGCAGAAGAAAGAGCAGATCAGATCCAGTGACAAAAATGCATTTGCCTTTTACTATATGATGAAATTTAGGGAACTTTTAGGAGATGGACATAACCAAATTATTGAATGGACTAAGCAGAAATAATGAAACATATTTGGCATTATCATAAGAACAATAAATATCGGCATCCTTAAATATTTCGTTCCAAATACCTCGACAAAGAGCAGCACAACTGAAGGCTCAAGCTCAGTGGTGATGAGAAATTTAATACACTGCAGCCTGGATGCATAAAGGCGGCCTCATCTTGGCTACAGGAAGCTAAAAACTCCCATACTTCTACAGAGCAGAAAGCTTGCACTTGAAGGGACTAGTTAAGGCTCAGTCTTAAGCCAGTACCACCACCTTCAGCCTCTAGTGTAACATGAAGGGTCACCAAAAGAGGTGCCAGATCCCAGGTGAGATCAGATGGGCTGGGCTGATGTGAGAATAACAGAAAGCAAAGGAAATGCAAATAAAGGCACATCCCACATCACCCGCAGGGTATAATGCTAGGGCACCCTGGCCTTCAGAAGTCTTGCTGGTAGCTTTTCATACCTCCACCTCTCCAGAACCTGCTCTGCCACTGCCAAAAATCTTTGCTTTGCCTATGAGCCATTCTGCTTTGTTCTGGCTGCCCTTTCTGCACTGAAACAGCACCACAGTCATCGCACAACAGCAAAGAGTTGAGCCTTCAATCAGGCTATCTCTCACTGCCATAACACATTTAATCACAAGAAAGTTAAAAGAAAATATGCAAAGAGGTATTGCCTTTTCTCCTCTTTCAAGTCTGAAATAAACATGAACTAACTGTCTCACACTATGCCAGACTTGTCTAAATAGATCTGTATCTTTGGAAGAAAAAAGCTGATGCAGAATAGGAAAGACATAAATGGAATTAGATAAATAATGCTCCAGAGAATGTTGATTTTATTTTATAACCCAAGTGATCAAATATATCAAAGAAATTTAATCAAAAGAAAGGTGTGGTTTGAACTAACATTTCTTTGACCTTTAAGAGTCTGTGATTAACAGAAACTTCATTAAAAACTGCAATCAATACTTGAATGCTTAAAGCAGTTTCTAGGTGATCACATTTTAAACTAATGTAATACAAACCCATAATGAATGTTTGCTACACAGATTTCTCTTCATGCGTGCTCAAGCCATACCCAACTTTCTCTTCATTCTGAGAGTCTCTAGGTCAGTCCTTCCATATTCTCACAGTGCCAGACACAATAGTTGCCACAAAAACAGATAAATTTCAAGAAAGATCATGTAGCTTTTTTCTTAGTAAGCTCTTAGAGTAATGTTTTATTCCACAATTGTTCCAAGTTACTTTACCCATTGAACACTGCATCAAGCAAATACGTCCATCCAAGTGCATCTACTGACAAAGTTCTAAATCCCTTCTTTTAACTGAGAAAAACCATTCAAACTTGATCTCAACATAGAGCCAGCATTAGAGTCATTGGATTGAGAGGTAGAATCTGAAGTTATCTTGTTCGATATATACTGAAGTTAAACACTCAACTGAATTTTCAGAAGACATTCTATTAAGTATGGAATACTACCATTAGGTAACCACAAGAAGATCCTAATTTTTTGTGCACTCTTGAATATCAGAATTATTTGATGACTTTTTCTGTTTCCTTTATATGCTGATCATCAATGTTGTTTCATTTCCATCTTTAGCATTCCATCACTAAGACATATGGTATACAACTGGCTGTATTTAATGCATTTTGTCCAATTCTTCACTTCCATCTAAAAAATTCAAAGCCAGAGTTCTGACAAATGACTCACACAATCAGCTAAATTAGGCTACTCCAGTTGGTTTAACTGGCAACTTTCAAGCATGCAAAACAAAACAGCAAGGTTTTAATGGTTTAAAACCTCCAAAGTGAATCATAATACAAAATGTATTGCTCATCAGCTGGCATAGAAACCAAGGAATGCCATATGCTTTCAGTTTCATTTGTGTTGTTTATCTTTAGTACTAAATCCTAATGCAATACACTTTCTATTACTTTTCCATGTCAGGCTTTTTTAACGCGTAAGGGGGTCAGGAAAACAAGACAATATTGGTTTCAACAGTCGAGCCAATATAAGCTCTACTAATTCCAGGGCAGCTGAGAGCTATGAAGTATTAAATTAGCTTTTTTTTTTTTTTTTTTTTTTTCCATTGCATGAATTAGAAAGCCCATAGTTAACAATACAGTCAAAATACCTGTTTGGATGGCTACCTATATGCTTGAGGTTTACTTTCAGACTGATTTGAAAACAAAACATCAATAATTCAAAAACAAAAATGATCAACTCAAGATTTAAAAATGGAATAGTTAAGACCTACATGTGTAAATTAAAAAAAAAAGTTAACTAGCTGGTGGAGAAGGGAATTTCCCCATTAAGCAGCACTGCATTAATAGATTCAGATCTACATTTTCACTCACAGGACAGAAGGAATTATAGTGCCCTGGTGACAGTGACTCTCCATCTTGCAAAGCAAGAAGTCAATACTTATGAAAACTCAGATTCCATCTAACATAACTCAGAAGTTCCCATATCCCTACCAGAATGCTGGTGTTTGCTTTCACTTTGTTCTATTCTGCTATAGACAAATATCAGCGTTGTGGAATAATCTTTGAGATGAAGTCAAAAAAGATGAAGAAGCAAATATAGTCAGATAAATTTTGGAGGATTCCATTGCCTTTCTGTCACTGAGTTATTCCTCTCTATAACCTAGTGGAAGTTTCTTCTTAATGACAAGCTGTTTTCATAAGTATGTAATGGTCTTGTAAATGGTGCTAATAACCATCAAATGACTTTAGAAGTTTCCTGTATTATCATAATCATCCTATCAACTTATAACTATGTTTTGAATAACCACTGATCAGGGCATCCAAAAACCAGAAGAGCTTCAAGATCAGCTATTCCTTTAAAACCTTTCTTTTCCTCTCAACTTCTGGAATCTTCAGAGATGACTCATTTTGCATGCATTTCTGCTATTCACCTAATGGAAGGCATTTTATTGCTTCCTTGCTCCCCTTACTATTTATGTAATACTTTCGCTGATTCTAATGCAAACACTTTTGGTCTTCTGTCTTCTCCTGGACCTGAACTACACCCACTATGAACAAGTAACATGCTGCAAAATGACACGATAAGAGCTCAGAGAAGGCAGTTTGCCAGCTGGCTGCTGTCCTAGAAACTGGGAGAACGACAGAAGGCAGCACATCGAATTGCTAACAAGAAATATGGCTGAAGACAGAAAATGTAGCTTAATAGAGATGCTGTAGAAATTAAAGCAGGAGAAAGAATGAATTGGATGAATTTGATTATCGCTGGGGAAACAATCACCTAAAACTGCACTCAAACACCAGACCATCAAACTCCAGAAATTCAGTTTGACTCAGTAAAAGAACAATTGCTTGGTAAGGAAATTAGAAGAGATGGTTGACCACAGGCAGTTCTGTCTACTTGGATGACAGAAAGCTGGAAGATACACAGCTGAACATGGAGAAAGAAGAGTTAAAAAGCAAAGCGGATTTTGCTGAAGAGAAGCACATTAATTACCTTCCAGAGAGAATTAAGTCCCTGCAGTCTTAAAACACTTTGAACACAGTTTCACTGGGAGAAGGTCAGAGAAGCAACTGCTTTGTTCTCGTTTAAGAAAAAACAAAACAACCCAAAACAAAAAAACAGGAGAAACCCCAGGGAACCATATATTCACTAAATTGTCTGTTTTATTTTAGAAAAAGCAATTAGAAATAAAAATTGAAGTGCAATTAAAATACAAAGCCCAGCACTCCTTCATGTATCTGGGAAGTATTCATCAATTCAATAACTATATTTGCCAAGCATTGATTAATATTTAGTAAATAAAAAGCAGACCATGAGGTAAAATACTTTTTGGGAAGGGGGAACATCTGCAGACAAAGGTGTCTTTAAAAAGAATTTGCTAGAGGTGCCCCAAAGAGTTGGAGCCTCATGGAAAAATATCTTGCCTTTGATTATTTTAAATAAAACAGTCTTAATATTCTTGAAGCTCATGACACAGCATTCTCTGCAAGTTTTACAATGTTCTCCAGTGCCAGCTTTAAGGCCATTACCTAAGAACAATTTCACTACATATAAATGTGCTAAGGCATAGATTAAAGTTTAATTAATCAGATTAATATTTTTCAGTGCAGCCTTTGAATGGACAGTCTACATAAATATTTTTTCCTACATTTATATAATTTTAAAACTAAATTTCAAATAGTGAAACAGGAATGTAATACTAAGAAGAAACATTATTCTTGATCTTAATTTGACGATATTCGAACTAAGGCAGCTTAGGAGTCTTGGAAGGTTTTGAGTTGCTTAAAATATTCCAATATCTAAGTCTGAGCTGACGTTAACTTCTCGGGGAAAATTTTAATTATTTGTACAATGCCTTCACAGCTGTAGAAAATATCAAGATCTCTGGCAATTTTTTCAACTATCATCTCTTAAAATTGACACTTGTGATCTGAGTTTATTTAAACTCAACTTCTGTCCAAGTGAACAGAATCACAGAACATTTGAGGTCTTCAGGGATTGGTTCCTGATGACAGAATCTGATCTCTGTCTCGTGACCAGCAAGAAAACCTGAGGGAATGGCATGGAACTGCAATAAGGGAGGTTCGAGTTGAATATCAGGAAAAAAATCTTCACCAAGAGGGTGAACAGCCTTCCCAGGGAAGTGGTCATGGCGCTGATCTTGCCAGAGTTCAAGGAGTATCTGGACAACACTCTCAGACATATGATCTGACTTTTGAGTGGTCAGGCATGGAGCCAAGAGTTGGACTCAATGATCCTTGTGGGTTTCTTCCAGCTTGAGATATTCCATGACTCTACGACATCACCTAGTCCACCTAATTGGCTAAAGTATGTTGCTCAGGACCGTGTCCACTCAGATGGTTATGTAATATCCTCTCTGGATAATTTCTGCTAGTGCCCAACCACCATCACAGCAAAAAAAGGTTTATCTTATTTAAATGGAATTTCTTGTATTCCACTGTCCTGTCATGAAGCATCACTAAGAGAGCCCATACTTTACTATCTTTCATCAAGGATTTAAAGGTATTCAGTATTTATTACTATACTTCCTCAGGTTGCTGGACCTGTCCAGTAAAATCAAGTCTTATTTGAACTGGGGAGCACAGAACTGGACAGAATGAGCTGAAGGATGATTTATTGAACTATTTTCACAAAATTTCAATTTAAGATCCCTCCCTTCTACTCTCATCTAATGCCGTTAAAATAAGATCTTTTATCTCAACTACTTTTGACTGCTTAGCTGAGCTTAAACATTTTGTTTCCTTTTGTTTTTAGATGGTGCATTTAGATATCCATTTCTTATATAAGACTCCTTGTTTAAGATTCGGGTGGGATGGAATTGTTCCTGTTTTCCTTTATCTTAGTAAATAGTTTATCTCCCCACCCCCTCTAAAAATAATAATTAAAAAAAAAAAAGACAGAGAAAAACAGGTTTTAGAGGAAAATAATCAATTACTATATATATATAAAATATATGTGAATGTACGTAACAAGTGATGCACAAGTAATTGCTTAACATCCCCTTAATTAATGCCTAGCTAGCCCCCCGCGCAGCAGAAGAGAGTGAGATGAACTCTCCCTTCAAAACTTTTCCTGCATATGGCCAGTTTACATCAGCTCTCTTAATTCTGTTCCCTCCCAGTTCCTTGGGCCCTTTGTTAAGAGGGCTCTGGCCCTTTACAACACTGCTTAGCAGCAACTATAAACATTGGTGTGTTATCAAGATTGTTCTCCTAGAACCAAAACATAGCATCATACCAGACACTCTGAAGAAAACAATTTCAGCCCAGTTGAAACAAAGACACCTCCTTTTCTAAATATATATATCTTTGAGAGTTGAGTTTCTATCATGCATGAATTCTGCTTTGATGACTGGCTTCAAGGACTGCATTCCTGAAGTAGATTTTCAGCCCTGGCTGAGCACAGACATTACCTCTATTGTTTCTGGCAAAGAGCGTGAGCATTAGCAGGTGCTTCATTTGCCTGGTCTTGTAAAAGCCAAGAGGGATCAGCAGTGGAATCTCTAGAAGTTTAAAGCTTCCTAGAACTACTAGTTTTTTAGTAATCTGAAGCTCCAGGAGTAACCCCAAAGTTTCAATCCTGCCACCATTCTGAAGAAGAAAAGAGACTGGATAAAGAACTCACATGCTTCCAAGACCATTCTCCGATACGTAAATTTTTACCCACTGCCACGTTTATGTAACAGAGCATTCAGAAGCCATCTGTTCTCCAGCCCACTCCTTGTATTTTGGTACCGTGGACCCACTGGCACAGCCATCACCAGCTCCTACCTGAACACCACCACTTGCACATGCTGCATAGAGCTCTGCAGCCAGCTGCTGCTCTGGCACTCTGAAATGCAATTAGCTTGTAAGAGTAGAAACTGATGCAGTTTTAGAATTCTCTAGGGAAGTGAAAGAAAAAGGATTGACATTAACTACATTATATAATTCAAGTTTTTATTATATATAATTGTGTACCTGAGTGACCTGGATATCACTGTGAGCAAATTCTCAAGAGCAAGCAAAAGCAAGCTTGGGAAATTCTTTCTATTACCAAAATGTTGTGGACTATTGTTACTCTTGTGAAAGTCCATCCTTCACACTTGTCTTGATTTCTCTCACAAAACATCTACACATCTCCACCCAAATGATATCAGAGCAAATCTTCACGACTATTGCCATCATTTTATGATATTGCTGATTTGGCACTATAGCTCAGGCTATCCCAGTCACAACTGTTCATGGATATGATCAGTTACGGAAGAAATACAGACCATACTTAGAACTTTTAGAAAGATTTTCTTCCCAGATCAAGCCTCTGAAAACACTTGGAAAACCTTTTGTTTTTTGGATGTTGGTGTTGTTTTTTTTGAATGCTACTCATCTGTTCCCACATAAGACCGTAACACTTATTAATCCGGTGCTTTCAAACAAGGAATGGATAATTCAGGAAAAATACCATCATCTTGCACCGCTAGATCTAAAGAACTGGAGGCAAAAAATACTTCATCTCAGGAAGAGACAGTAAGTTTTTGTTTATGCACTCTCATGGAATCATAGAATTGCTCAGTTTGGAAAAGACCTTAAAGACCATCAAGTCCAACCACAACCTGACCATGCCACCCTAACTCTAACAACCCTCTGCTAAATCATGTCCCTGAGCACCACATCTAAATGGTTGTTAAACACATTCACTCAACCACCACCCTGGGGAGCCTGTTCCAGCTCTTAACCACCCTTTCTGTAAAGTTTTTCCTGATATCCAACGAAAACCTCCCCTGGCACAACTTGAGGCCATTTCCCCTCGTCCTGTCACCTGTCATCAGTGAGAAGAGACCAACCCCACTCTTGCTGTAAGCACCTTTCAGGTAGAGGAAGAGAGCAATAAGGTCTCCTCTCAGCCTCCTCTTCCCCAGACTGAACAGCCCCAGTTCCTTCAGTCTCTCCTCATAGGACACATCCTCCAAGCCCTTCACCAGCCTTGTTGCCCTTCTTTGGACCTGCTCCAGCACCTCCGTGTCCTTTCTGTACTGAGGTGCCCAAAATTGAACACAGCACTCGAGGTGAGGCCTCACCAGTGCCGAGCACAGGGGCAGGATGACTTCCCTGGTCCTGCTCACCACAGCACTGCTGATCCAAGCCAGGATGCCATTGGCCTTCTTGGCCACCTGGGCACAGTGCTGGCTCATATTCAGCCGACTGCCCATCAGCACACCAAGGTCCCTTTCCATCAGGCAGCTTTCCAGCCACTCCTCCCCAAGGCTGTAGGGTTGCCTGGCATTGTTTGTTGTAACCAAAATGCAGAACCCAACACTTGGCCCTATTGAAACTTGTACAGTTTACCTTGGCCCATCGATCCAGTCTATCCAGGTCCCTATGTAGTGCCTTTCTCCACTCTGGCAGATCAACAGTCCCTCCTTCTTCTCATCATCCTTTTTTTTTTTTTTTAATATCTGCAGCAGTCCCTGAATTTCTCATGATAAATTAATATAAACTTATTAACTCATTTGATAAAAGATTTATTCTTCAATCACAGCAGAACTGGGAATTTCTAGCATCCCTTGATGTATCTAACACATACCCCAGGATCTTTGGGCAGTTTACATGCAAGCCACCAAAAGAATGTCCTCTGACTATCTTTTTGTCCATGTCAGATCTCATCACTCAGTGAGAAGCATCCTCTGAAGCTAGATGCCCATAAACCATGACACCACTTCAGTGCATCTTTGGACTCCATGATTCACACTCCATAATCCCATAAGTCTCAGCACCAAACCTGCTTTCTAAGAATAAGCCAAAGCATATGAAAGCGGTCCTTTTTTTCCACTCAGGTCACTAGCTGATCCTGTTCAACATCTTCCCAAGGACAGAAACTATGAAATGCTTTAGCAGGTTTTCCAGTTTCCAATGGAAAATTACAATGCATGGATATCAGCTGTCACCCCATTATGTCCTATCCATCTCTCTCTGTCCCTTTTTATGAACTTCAATTTTCTTTGCCAGAAAGTGAAAATAAAAACATTGCTATGCTACCATATGAGACTGCATCTTGAATGCTACATACAACAATGTTCCACCCTACCTCAGCAAAATAAAAATAATATTAATAAAGAACAGAGAAATCATCAAGAATGTTGATGAAAAATGTGGTACTGCTTCCAAATGAGGAGCAATTAAACAGACTAGAATTCCTCAGCTTAGAAAAGAGATGCTCGTGACGTGTTATCTACAAGCACATTCACAATCCAGTTTTATTTCCAGGCCATCAAAGGAGTTCAATTGACAAGGGCCAGAAGTCCTAATAAAGAACAAAGCTAATCAACAATTCTAAAATTGCACTTTGATAGGAGTCCTTTTTTTTTTTCTTACATCATTTTACATGCCATGTTAATTTCAAAATTTAATCAAAATTAAATGCAGTATCATCTGCCGCTTTGCAGCCAACTCCATCAACTATCACGCTCACTGTTAAAAACTGGCATCCAGAAAGAAAAAAAAAAAATAAGCTAATCTTAGAAGAGAGATTCTCAGCTTGACTATGCTCAGTTACACTCATATTCATCTACTTGTTTCTTTGCTATTCAACCCAAGTACTGATACTGTGGCAATACCAGTACTCCTACAAACACTTCAGTCAGCTGATGCATTAGCCACCATTCAGCGTTCAAAAAGAACTCTTAAACCATTTGATAGAAAATGCAAGTCCTGATTACTTTAACAAAGGTTATGTTACACCTTGACAAACTGCTGCAATGAACAATATTTAATCAAGTGTATTTTGTGCATACATGCTAAATGCAGAGAACGTATATTTTCCTCCGGTACAAATTATGTGCATTCCAGAATTTTCATAATCAGCTGGTACCTTTGTTAATATTCCTTTATTTTCAGGACCCTCCTACCAATGATACTACTTACAATCCTTATATTTTAGTTCCTTTTGCTTTATCAATTTCTCTCTGTAGTTCCTTCTAAATAACATGCCTTTATTGCAATCAGCTTCCCACTCTTCCCATTTGTTATAATATTTTTGCCTTTCTTACAAATGCTGTAGTTCTCTCTCTACAGCAAGTTTTATAGTATAGCATATAAAATCTTCAACAATTAAATCTAACATATTCAACAAGATATTTCCTTGAGGGACTTGAGTGTCACAGAGAAGCTCTGAAAACACTTTAATTAAAATGGAAGACCTGGCGCTTTACATTTAAAAATCTCACAGAAATAAGAACATAATATTTCATGAACTCTTATTTATGTAAATGGTTATTTTGTCATATAACCAACTAATTTAATAATATTTTTAGTTCATTAGAGGTTTTATAGATTTTCTTTGTTTTCTTAAGTCTGTCTATTCTCACTGATTCATCTTTCTAATGAATCAGTAAGAAAAGCAACTTTTGTCTTTGCTCAGTTTACAAACAGTAAACTAAATACAGAGTTAATTACTCACTGAATATTAAGGAAACTTCTAACCTATCTGCTGCTTTCTAACTATAATATAAAGTGAATACAACCCTTAGATTATTTTATTTCACATTTCTGTGAACGTGCATTACTTTGCACACAAAATTGTGTGCAAAATTTTACAAAAATGTAAAAGTACTTGCTGAGAAATATTAGCAAACTTGAAAATAAAAACATATAATGAATACACAAGTAGTGTGACTTAGCAAGAACAGCATGAGATCTGGACAATGGATCTGTCATCTCACAGCATCATTTATGATCTTTTTCCAAGCCCATTTTGAAAGTATGCAGCCAAGTGCAAAGGTCTGAAATAATTTTATTAGGCATTTACTTAGCTTAATAGAGATTGTTTTAATTGCTCTGAGATAAAACTAAGTTTTAACTCTCTGTATACATGACCTCCTACCTTGGATGAATTAGAAAGGGGGCTTATACAAAAACTAAATAAAGCAGTGAATGTAAATCATCATTATTACTTTCAGATGGAAAGCATTTTCAGTCCAAACACCTTGAAATTGTTGTAGGAAACTAAACATTGACTAAATACTGTATTACCAGTTTACAAATACAGCTGCTGACTCAGATAAAGCAGGTGGAAATAAACAAACCCATCTGCCATCACATGCTTTATGACTGCAGGTAAAATTTGCTCGTATTTGAGTCTGGGAATTGTTACAATCAATAGAAATATTTTTAAAGATTTTTTTCTCTAAGAAAATATTTAATTTACAATATGTAGCCTTTTGTGAAGCCAAAAGAAAGGTCGAGTGAAGAAGAGATCTATCTGACGGGGGTAGATCATGGATGGACTACATCTAATCAGGCAGTGAGGTCCTCATAAATCATCTAACCACAACCTTTCCCAGGGGCTAACTGAACAAGACAAGGCCCTGCCAGGACTGGTGTGGTCATGGCTTCATTCCCTCCTGAAAATTTCATTCTTGTCATAGACACCTGAGGTTAAATGACTCCTTTCAGATTCAGAATCATCACAAACGAACACAGACCCTTCCTCACCTTGAAAGGATTAGCTACAGACACTAACTTTTTTGTCTAATTTTTCAAACAAAGTATATTTTCCTTTTCTCTGTTTCAGTACCTTTGAGTACGTAGTGCCTGAAGACTTACAACAAGCTGCTAATGTTGTATGAAATTAGAAATTCCTATTCAATGCATAGAGATTATTTTGTGCATTCACTATGGTAATATTTGTTCCAAAGCTCTACTCAAAGATAATAAAAAAAATAAAATAATATTAATAAAAAAACCCATATGAAGTTTCTCAATGTCACTGATAAAGGAATCACAAATACTGGGGAAAGAGTTCATAAAATCAAGACAAATAATCTGAAAACTAGTCTACCATCCATTTGTATATTTCTCATTTCCAATCTACTGACCAGAAAACACAACAGCCTCAAAACAACATTAACTGAAAAGTAATAACATTAAAAAGAAACAATAGTGGAAAGTCACGCTGCACTGTTGCCCCATGCACTGCTGCAGGCATCTACTGATGAAGGCACAGTGAAACAGCAGAATTGATTCAGTAACATGATGCAGATGGGCGACTCCTGCCTCTGCTCCAGGAGCAATGTGTGCCTGGCTGTGTGAGTTGTAACACGGAGAAGCAAAGATTTTTAGGACACCTTATGCTTTGATTATTAGCTGATAAAGGTAAAAAAATAAAAATAAAAACATAATAACAAAGCATAACAAAAGAAAACAAAAGACAGAGAACTTGATGAAGTATTATTCCTTACTTCTAGAAGCATCATTCAACATATCTGCATGACATTTCTTCAAGCCCAAAGTGTTAATCCATCCGAAAAATGAATTGGGTACAATCAGACAGATTTTACAGTGGATATGCTTTCAGTAAATCTCAAATGGCTTAAAATTTCTTCAGTAATTAATTATCTAAATCATAACAGAATTTTTCATTATACTATGTAAGTCCTTTACAGAATTATTATAGAAATGTAAGTTACAAAAATGCACATAACCACTGTGGAAAAATGTCTCAGTGTTCTGGTGCCTTTCCAACATGTAAGTAATTTCATAAGAAAGCTTTACAACTTTAAGTATTTAATTTAACTCTATTTAATATTTTCTGGGATCCAACTAGCTATTTCTTTCTTCATGTCAGAATTGCTTTTTTCTTGAAATCCCGCAATCTCAACTGAGTTGAGAAAAATTCACCTCTATCTTCTTTCTTTGATTACCTTACAGCTTCACCTTTTCTACCCCATCCTTTAGACGTGGGTACTACAGAAACCACAAGATGTGAATGCAGCAGCTGAAGAAGCACTATTAGCCCACTCTCTACTAAAGGAACTGTACACAGTGTAGGCCACAGAACTTCAGGCACACCGCAGAGCAGAACAAAACATTAATGATGTCTGCTGGAAGCCATTTTTATCAAAACTTGTCAATTCGAAAATTCAAAGAATAGCAAGTTATACAATTAAATTCTAGGTATATCAAGCCATTTCCAAAATAATTGAAGTTACCAGCAAAGAGTTAATAATCAATCTTGAATTTTCCATGGTTTTGCTCATTATTCTTATGCCACATTCTTGTTTTGTATTCACAAGCCAGAACTCAGGAGCCTGAGCTTCCCAAGCAGCATTCAGAGAGCCTGTTACCTCTCATCCTACTTAAAAGCCTCAGCTGTTGACTGTCAGGCAGACCTATTGAGCTCTTCCCACTGTCTTGCTAACTCTTTAGTCTCTGCCAATATCAGTATCCAGCTTCCTCCTGGTTTCCTCTCCAGTGACCCTTTGTACAGTATCTTATGTACTTCCATGAAAGCCAACTCATCAGCAAAGCTTACTAAAAGGAAATACTGACATCAGTCAAAAAATGTCTAAACTTTTCGTATTTCTTATGGCTTTTTAAGGGATGTTTCCATTTAGCTGACATTTGGTTGATACACAAAGGAAGCTGAGTATATCATTAAACATGAAGACAGGAAAATAACATACAAATAGAAGGTAAGGAGTTGTTATTGCGTTCTCAAAAAAAGTAATAGCATTCATCAGACTTGTTATAGTCCCCTGGAAAAGCATTAGTATGGATAGTAGGTAAAAATTAAGTTGATAAAGGAAATGAATAGAATCATTTGGAAATAACCACAGCCTTGCAGAGCTATGCATTTTGAACACAGGCAGATGAAAATCACAGGCCTGACCTAAAATGTAACCCTTTTCTTTACAGATTGCATTATTTGTGTTTGACGTGTCAATCAAATATTGCAGGAATTCATTTCAGTAGCTGTGAAATTTGATTAAAACTTAATGCATTCTTTCTTTTACAAAGTCTGAATGCATTTAGATGGTGAACAATCTGTGAAATCCCAGTTCTGTTCAACTGGATTTCTTCCTCAAGCAGCTTAACAACCAAAGGTGTACAAAAGATTGGGAAGATTATGAATTATTTTGTCAATGTATATGATTAAGATCTATCGCGGTATTTACTAATTATTATTTTTCTCACAGAGAAAATGAAAATACTTATCTATCAGACACTCTACAAATATTAGGTACACTGGGTCAGAAAAATGTGATTTTTATTCCTTTGCCGTAGCTTCCACAAAAAAAAAAAAAGTTATAATTAAGATAATTTCATCCCTTTGCAGCAGTAAGCTCCAGAGTACGGAGTCCTAATCTTCAGCTTCCTTCCAGTCCCTAAAAGAAGCAGTTTCAGTAGTGCAAATAGGAGCGAAAGCATTTTACGATAAATTAAATTTTATGATTTGGATTTTATCTATGTAGATTTATCTAATTGTGTCCATGTTTCAGATGTGGTATTTTACAATGCAATAACATCAGTTGCACTAATATCCGTAGCACCAAATTGGTAAGACTGGATTTGAAACTCTTTCACTACCTTTACTACTTTAAAGTGAATAATTTCAATAATTATGATATTCTTTTTATTATTCCCCACTATTCAGGGGATAGTGAAAGAAAATATATTCAATCCTTTTACTTTCATGGGAGATTTCTAATAGCAGCATGTAATTATTTTACTGTATTTACTTAGTGAGACACACGGTGCAGTTAGGTGAAGGAAATACCAGCAATATATGTCATGATGGTGACAGGCACGCACAATCCCAAATTCCTATGAAACTGCAGAACCAGTTTCCTCCCACTCCTGAACTCAGCAGTTTGAAAGGACAAGAGCAAATGGCCTCAAGTTGCAGCAGGGGAGATTCAGGATGGATATTATGAAAAAATACTTGTCTGAAAGAGTGGTCTCCACTGGGACGGGCTGCCCAAGGAGGTGGTGGAGTCGCTGTACCTGGAGATGTTCAAGGAATGTGTAGATGTGGTACTAAGGAACGTGGTTTAGTGGGCAATATTGGTGGTAGGTGGATGGTTAGACTAGATGATCTCAGAGGTCTTTTTCAAACTTGGTGACTCTATGATTTCACTATTATCAATTAAATCAGTGATAAGTCAGTGCTTTTTAAGGCTGTCATTACTTTGTGGAGTCTACCTCCCCAAATTACTGATGATTGTTTTCCGCAATACTGCAACATCTTAGTCTAAAAATCTAATCTGAGTTTTCTGTCTTTGTTCATCGCTTTTAAGATGATAGAGCATTTTCAGAAATGTTGCACTGAAGGCCGTGTAACCTCCTGGAAGTCATACTGAAAATTGTCTTTACTTCCCAAAACCAAAGTCCTATGTTTAAAAAAAAAAAAGTGAAAACATTCCCCAAAATTCTGTTTTGGGGTTTATTGCAGACTCTCTTCCACCCTTTCACAAAAGAAGACAAATGTTTTTAGGGGCAGTTATTTGGCAAATAGAGCAACGTGCAGAGAAGATTTAGACTATTATACAGTATCATGATTGACACTTTAACCTGCAGTTGGAATTCTATATAAAATCAGTCATAAATCATTTTGGCCTCTGATTTCCATGGTTTTTTTTCTTTGAATTAACGCAATGGACTGCACCATTTTTTCTTCAGGTTTATCTGGAGACCTGGTCCCATAACAAGATCTCATTTTCAACTGCTTGTAGCAACAGTAAATACTGTCTCTGCAAACTGGTGATTTCCAGACCCTTTGGAAGATGTGTGGACAGCAAGGCCGAAATGGAGGGAAAGCATCCCTGCAGTGTGGCTGGACCACACTGCTTTATTTCTGTTACTGCTGTTCCCCTGAAATTTGTGGACACAAATCTATGTAAAAGACAACTTACTGCTTGCTAATATTTACCTGACCAGGTTAAAACAGCAGGGATGTGGAGCAGATTTAAAGATTCCCACCAGGTGAGAGATGTGAGGCCCTGGTGCTGGCGTTGATTTTGCACAACTCTGTAAGGAAATGGAAATGACTCTGAAACCCCTGCATCTAAAATAACTCTAACCAACCCGTGTGTGAGGAGAAGGATCAGGTGTCACTACTTGAAGACAGTGAAACACTCAGGGTTTTCTGTAGTGGCCTGTTACCAGAAAAAGCCATCAATTCACATTTTCTTGGACAGATTAATGAGAAAAAAAAAACAAACAAGCGAACAAACAAACAAAAAACCTTAAGACAAAAAAGAAAAAAAAATAATATCTGTTCATTAAAACCATGACCAAGAGCAACAGACCCCACATTTTCAGGCATCCTGAACAAATTCATTATGGAAATCAGTGTTAGCAGAAAAATACCAACCCTGGAAATACACTAATTCTCTTAATCCATCAGCATGTACTTAGTCCAGTAATGCATGCTAAAGCCATTCCTTTATTAAAAATGAAAGAGCTGTTCAATCTGAAATGTTCAAGTCTTTTACTGATAAGAAGTAAAAAAAAAAAAATAGTACATATGCACAATATATTTTCAGATTACTTTCTGTACGAGGAACACAAAGATTCACCTCATCTCAGTAGCTCTGCATCATCCAGCCCTAACACCCTTACTATCACCCAGCAGTAACTGCAGCAAATAACTTGTCACCTGTCCCCAGCTCCTTCCCCTTGTACCATGTTCCTCCCCTTCAGGAGTCACTCAAGATTTTCTTTTTGATTGTCAGCCTTGAGTTTCATCCACATTAAGCATAGGCTAAATCAGGAGACGTGTTATAACTTAACCACAGAGATTCAGAGAGTCCACACGCAGGAATGGTAAACAACCTCACACAGAACTCTGCAGCACTGCATTTGTGCCCAGACCAGTTCAGGTATCACTCATATGACACTGGATTGTGCCATGCAGACATAACTTTAATTATGCAGATGATATGATTCTCAACGCCTGAATCCGAGATGAATAATTCTCAAACACCTCCCACTAAAATAACGTATGCAATCAGTCATCTTAAGCCAAAAAAAGAGGAACCTTAAAAATAAGCTACACAAACAACATATCTGTGCTTACAACTTGTAAAGTCAGGGGTTTATGCATTAGTATAGAGATCCACCTTAAGACAAATAATTGCAGTTTCAAGGCCTTCATCAGTAACCTCTTTGTTTTGGGGGAAAATAAAAAACAAAGAATAACGTATAGTTCAAAACAAATTTTAATAGGTTTACTCTTCACATACACTCCTGTAGCATGCTTAGCCACAAATCAAATTAGATTCTTTAAGCATTCCTTGCCCTCTTGTTCCAAGTTTCTTTTATAGAGCCAAATCAGACACAGCTGTTACGAACAAAGCACTGCTAGAAGGGCAAACCCACCAAATATCATTATACATTTTAATAGAAATACCATTCTTTCAGTCAACAATTTATAATAATTTTATAAGAATAACTATGCTATTACACAGGTCATAAATATCGTATTAGTTCATAGTTCATTTTTGTGCATTCCATGTGCTCTCCACTTCCTTTTAATGGTTTAATGAATGAACATCACAGATTCCACCTGTAAAATCTCTATTTTCTATTTCCTTAGATTATTGAAAGCTGCATAATAACACGAGAAAGATGTTAATATTCTAATCCATTAGTCATTACTTGATAGAGGAGGATGAATATGTTATCACACTTAAAATAGAAAGATGGTTCAGGCTGTCAGCGGGAACTTGATTAGTTTGCAAAAGAAACTTGCTCAATTTGTATGCTTATGAGACATACTGTCAAAATCCTGTAAGATTAAAGACAGATGCCCCATTGGAGTACATAGGCAAAGATAATGTACACGTAAATGTACCATCAATCCAGATAGATTCACATTTTTCAAACAGCAGTCTAATTCAGAAAGGTCTGAATGCTCTTCATTGAGGAACAGTAAGTCTGAGTGCTGACTATTACCACCAGAGAGATTTCTCATGTGATTTTTAAATTGAGAGGCATCCTTTAATACTATTCTCACTCTTCAACCTAAAGCAAGGTAAACTTTTCTTTTTCCTGAATGTGATACAAAGTAGACGAAAGTTATTTGGGGTGAGGAAAACTTTGTTCCAAATATTGAGAGGCAAAATGAAACTGCAATGAAGTATTTTACATCCACATTCTAACCTTCATTTATTACAGCACTCTAAAATAGCTATAATAATAATTCAAGCAAGGCTTATTATGGACAAACCTCCACTCTTCACTGTGACCTCTACAGAGCCTGCTAAAGTCACGGCTACAGTGACTTATGCATCAGAAAAAATACTTATGATTGATTCATTCTGATTAAGCACAGGGACAAATGCAGAGGTAATGCGTATGGTGGTGGAATGTTACACATCAGTGAATGTAATGTCAGATGTCAGGCAGTCTTAATCAAAAGGCAACCATGCTAGTATAATTTATGTGCCAGAATGCTGAGGAAAAAAGAAAGAATTTTATTATAAAGCAAGGATGTGCAATATGTACATTAATACGCTTTAAGTTGGTGTTCTTGCTAAACTCGGTTGCCCTGGCATGTAAATAAATACCAGCCCAGAATTCCCATGTGCCTGTTAATTTAGAAGCTATCTGAACAAATCAATAAGCTCAGTATCAAAAAGCAGGATACATCTAAGCCAGCTTGTCAAACAGAAAGAATTGAAGGAAACATGAAAGTTACAATTTCTCCTGAGCCACCTCTGAAACTCATCTTGAATATCCTGAACTGAGTGCAGACAAGGTTTACAAAACATAGCATTATTAAGTACTCAATAGGGAAAGTAGACACCTAGAAACCACTCTGCATCTCAACAAAACTTCTTCTGATCAGTTAGTATGACTGCGTATACCTGCAGCCAATCTATATACAGTTTAGTATAATCTTTGGAAAATACACCAGCAAAAACAACAAAAAAATACGGCAGAGGTGATTGAGAACACAGCAAGTTATTCACAATTACCCTCTTACCCCTGGAATACTTGCCAGTTTCTAGGAAAAAAATGCCCAGTTCAATGAATAGGTTTAGGTTTTTATGAATTATCAGTATTACATTTGCAACAAACTTTGTCTGTAAGACTAGAGTTGCTCCATTCATTTCTCCTAGCTGAATGAAGAAGAGGAATTATCACGTATAAAATATGTTCATTCTGCAGAACTATGCAACAGATTTGCACTTGCTACGCACGTCAAACACACAGGCTGTGATCACGTGCTTCTCTAAGATCACGTTAAAAATTGTTATACCACCATAGCCCATAAGTTACACACTGTAGAATAGGTACTGCTCATTAATAAAACCACTACTAACATTCAGCTAACGCTAGGGTAAATCAAGAATTTCTATTGTGGAGGATAATGAGCTTAGAAGTAAGCACTGCTACTCATTCGGCACCCAGAAGCAGATGGAACTGTCTTACCATCTCAAGAGATATTAGAATATCCACACCCCAAAGCCTGTTAATAACATCTGTTAATCTAATTACAAAGAATGTGCATCTGTATCAAATGAATTTCTAAGTCAACTAGCTTCCAGCACATCTATTATGACTGCTGATTTCAAAGGCTGACAACTTATTCTTTTCAGAGAATGAAAAAGGCAACAAAATATAACCACTGTACCTGACAGGCATTTGAGTGTTTTTATGGAGGAAAGTGCTAACTTTTTGTTAGCATAAAGATTACCAGCCTGTGTATACAATAATAAATGTAAGGTTGTTCCGAAAAGTCTTGAAAACTAGTATTCAGATGGAAAGATTTCAGCTCAGTTTCAGATCTTTCTTACTCACTTCTGTATTTTCTTCTTTAACCTGGTTCTCAGCTGAGTTTTGCAGTTCTTACTAATGGTTTGCATACGAATAAATAGGGACAGTTAATTATGAAGTACCTGGTGAGAATAATGTTATATCTGTTTTATCCACACGTATCATTAAGAAAGTCAATTCCATACCCAAGACTAGGCAACTGATTAAGATAACCCATCATATCACTGAAGCTCGTTTTACCACAGTTATTTCAAAGGACTCTGGCTAACAATTTCCATTCTTTGGGTCAACACAAACCTGTTTCTGATGGGATAAATGAAGAAGAGACATGCTGAATATTTACTGCCAGATGGATGATGTTTGCAGAGGGAAGCTGTCATATATAATCTACCTGTAGCATGTATTAACTTTTATTTTATGTTTCTTCTCAGGGAGAGCAATTAAACATATCTACACTAAAGCAGGTAGGACTCTCACCTCATGACTAATCACAGGCGTGCAGTCTAGGTTTATAAGTATTCACCAATACACTGAAAAATAGCTGGCAAAACTACACTATTTGATATATTACATCTGAGACTACTGAATTGACTTTTGTTCTAAATGAATGGTTTAAGTGTAATCTCCATCACTGGCACCAAGCCTTACAATTCTTTCCAAATAATTTTGTGATAACAAATCCAGAACGGGCAGATATTGGCCATTACTGAAATTCCCCTGCATTGTTCAGTGCTCGCCTCTATGTTTGCCAATAGGAATGAAGACACTGCCCTTTCTGAAATATTTTTACCAGGGCACTAATAGTTTCAGGGTCACACTGAAAGACAGGGCAATTATTACATTTGATAGATGTTTAAAAACAGACCAAATCGACACAGGCTTACGCAGGATTTAGGCAGCATAAGAAGCATGAGAACACTGAAATGCTTTCTAAATAACATTTTTCCTCCTCTATAAAGATATTTCTTGTACTACACATATCCTGCAACATCAAATCCATTTGCTGAATCCAAATTAGCATTAAGTATATTTTTTAACAGAAAAATACAGAAAAGCAAAACACATATTTTGAATTGTAAGGCATCGCCAAAAATGGAAACATTTTTCACTCATTTTATAAAAGTGACAAACTAGGCATTTATTTTTTCTTGTATGGCTGATAAAATGCTAAGTGCTGCATTTCATATATCTCTCTATGCATTTAGTTATAGAACAGCTGTCAAAGGCTCTAGGCACTTCTGAAAAGGTGATGAAATTCCACTTTTTAAAATGACCATTTTTTGCAAAAGACACTTCAACATTTTCTATCTTTTCCTTTATATAAAAGTCATTGTTGAGATACCAGATATAAATAGACTTTGCTTTGTACAACAGATGCTTTTCTATCGTCCTTTCTTCCTTCCTGTGATTCTGCCCACTGAATAAGCACCTTGCTGAAGCAATTCAAGAAGCATAGTGAAATCAAACATTGTTCTGTCTCTCTACTCATTTTAAAGATAATGAGAGCTGGCTACAGTCTTCTAATATGTTTCCATCTATTGTGGGATGCCAGGATTATGTTTTCTTCCAGTTTTTCACGTGTTAGCACTGACTTTGGAGGTTTCAGATGGGTATCTGGGGAGTAGTGCTACTTTATTATACTTTTGTTCCTCCAAAAGTCAATTAAAATTACATTTTTATTAAAAAAAAAAAAAAAATTAAAAAAAATCCTCTGGTAGTGACAAATGTCATCCTAATAGGCCAAATCCCATTTGAGTAGTTGTCCTGTTCAGTAAAAAGATTCATAATCTCCTGGGATCACATTTAACTCTAGTGTATTCCTTCTCAAAACAAACCTCCCAAAATACAGTCAAAATTCTGCAGACTAGATTGTGTCAAAACATAGAGGAAAGAAGTAAATCATGTCAAAATGGTACGGGTAAACAAAAGGTAAAGGCTTCCACTCACCCTGAAAACAGTAGAAATCAATCTTTAAGTTAGAGATATGCTCTGCTACACTAACCTTCCATCAAAGAGCACTGAAGACGGCAAATCACATGTGCAATTACATCCCTTAAAATTTTAAAAGCTCAAGCAACATATCTGCATTGGGAGAACATCAGCACTTAGAATATTCATGGTTCTGATAATGTTATTTAAAGAGCTTCTCCAGTAGGCAAGACATAAAAACTCATGACAACTCCTGATACATTGCTGGCTGTAAAACAACTTTGATTGCAATCCTTAGTATGCTTCCTACATGATGTGATTTAGAAAACTGATAGGCAAACATAATCTATTACACACTTACCTCACCAAGGTGACAGTTTTCAAATATTTAATGCTAACGTATATTGGAAACAAATCTTAAGTAATAAGATTCATATGTCGTTGAGTAGTTTTAGAAAAAAAAAGTGAGTTTTATACCTAAGATATTTTTTACTAGTTCTCTTATTATGAACATTAACAAGAGCACACACCACTACAATGTGAGGGCATACAAACTCAGTATAAGTGAAGTTTAAGATCAGAGTAAACACTGGAAGACTTTTTTATTAATATTCTTTGAAATAAATCTTCTCTAATTTTTCAAATCTAATTGATTAGAACATTCCTGCCTTCGGTGACTGAGACTTCTCTATCTCTGCAAGTGAAAATTAGCAATTGATGTCCATCCTTTTGCTCACTGCTACCTAAACATATGGAGAAGTAAAACTCACATCTTTTGTGTTGGGAGTACAAACGATGATTTCTGCATGCTGAAAAGAGATCTCTTATACTCATCTGGTTTCAATTAGGCTGCATTCTGTTCCTAAGTGCTAGCCAAGATACCTGCCTCCTGGACCCTTTCTAGCTGGCACAGGGGAAAGATGCAAAAAGGCACCCAAATGCCTGTAGGTGACAGTGTCTTTGCTCTTGTAAATTCCTTTCCTCGATATGTGTATGCCTTGTCTCCATGTTTTTTCCATATTTCTGTAGACCACGCTGTCCTCTCAGTCTACACCCTCTAATTCAATTTCTACCTCCATTTAACCTAAAATACATTTGCTAGCTGCCTCCTTTTCATACTCCTCATCCTATGTCAGATGTTCACAACACTGCTCTCATTATGCTGAAACAAAATGTTATTGCTATTTCAGTAAAATTTGCAAAGTACTCTTTTTTAGAAGAGAGTTTCTGCTAGTTCCTGTACTCTTTGCAGAAATGTGCATATTTTATGAGTGCATACAAATAAGGACACTTCAGGCCTTTCTGTGCCTTCTGCAGAATTATAGCTGTTACATTCTTGTCTTTCTGGGATTCATTTCCAGACTGTGAAAATTGTTGCATTTACTCCAGTAAATAATTCCTGCTGATTTATCTAAACTGACGAATTGGCAGATATGTCTTCAGTTGAATTAACGTCCCATAAATTTTTAGTTTCCTCTGTTAAAAAAATGTTATTAATAATGCTATTAGGTTTAGTATGAGAATATAAAACAAACCAATATTCTGCATTTCTTAGCTTCTGTGTGGAACTAGATGGTAAGATTTATTATTAAAAAAAAAAAAAAAAAAAGATTTAAGGAATGACTTAGAAGAGGGAGAATGGATTTCTTGTTTTGATTTTTTTTTATTCATTTCTATTGGACGCCATCCAAAAATGCTGGAAGAATGACAATCTCTTAGCCACGTTCAAAGTTGTTCAGTGTAAATTTCTGGAAGTAGGATCAATGTCAGAAGCAACCAACACAGATAACAGCATTGTGAATAAGCTGAAAACATGACACTTGGGGTTCTGAAAATATTTTTTCCTGCAACAGAGACATGTAATTGCTATACGTACATACTATTCTTTTCTGATGTCAGTAGCTGTTGCTTTGAGATGCCAAAATTTGTCCGCATTTTCTAAGCTGAAAAATAAAGAATGGAAACCCAATGCTGGTCGATGTGAATAAGTGCATTTGTATTAGGAAAAACTCAAAGTTATGAGAGTGGAAGCTAATGGCCAGGTACTCATGTTCAGATGCTCAGCTCCATGCTAAACAAAAGCTTCAAGTTTTCAAAAACAACAAACAAACCATCAAAAAAAAAAAAAAAAATCAGTCTTATCTATTTAGACTAATTCCAAGGAACAGAATTTCAAATAGCAAATTTCAGCCTATTCTTCAATATATGATAATTACTCTGAAGGTAATGACTCCTATCTTAGGATGTTGGCCCACATTGTCAAAGGTGGATATTGGTGATACGGCAACAGAGGTTGAACTTTCACATCAGTATCCCATTACATTTTGTTGTTGTGTAACAGATAGCAGCAGAGGGACAGTCTGACAGAATGGGTCTGACATGGAAGTGCATATGAAGCAAAGGAATGGAATTCAGTTCCACCATTTAGGAAAAAAAAGCACCCATTGACACTCACAGATGCTTGCTGAATGTTAATGGAGGCCAAACAGTGGGTGTGCACAGACTGAGGTGGTGGGTGGTGCATTTTAGCAGTGGCAACAGCAACACGAAAACAAGCCACGTTCCAGATAGTTGTGAGGATTTTCACAAGCACAGCATTCACAAGCTCTTGTTCATCACTGGCAAAAATGCATAGCTTGCAGTGGTTCTACTTTGAAAAATAATGTTTTATAGTTGAGAACTTGATCTATCAAATAGTCTTATTGTGCTCTTTGTATCTGTTGTAGATTCCATGGAAATAAAGAGGAAGCATTACTTGTGGAGTGTCCTACATACATATGCCATTTAAATTAGAAATACAGAAAAAGCAGATAATTCAGTTTCAGGATAACCACACTTTGCCAGTGTGGTTATTACTATTCAGAAATAATTGTGCTTGCTCTTGTTTGCCCCATCACCCATTTCAGCTGTGTCTTCTATGACCACTCAATTTGAAAATGCTACATTCTGGTACATTATCTGAGGAACAAAAATACTTTATCTGGGCTTACTCCTTTTATTCAACACCCAGAACAATCTATGTCTATTCCTTTAAGCTCCTTGGAATGTGAAAAAAATATGGTTACATAAATCTTTGTAATCCTGAGGGGAGGATAGCATATAAAGAGTTTACTGGTGTTAGGATTAAGTCTAGTGTATTACAGTGCAATCTTTAATCTGCTAAAATCTACCTTGGTCTTGCAAGCTGTTTTGTGCTTGTAGATGAAACTTTGGAAATAGGACACAGCTGGCAACAGTGATAGAACACCTTAGAAAAGGAAGAAAAGAAAGAAAAAAGACAAAATTGGTGAATCTACTAATGAACAGATTTGCCACAGTTGCTTGCACAGTGGGTTCTTATGAGTCTAAAAAATGACAGATGATGGAGGAAATCCTTGTAACTGAAACTAGGAAGAAACAGTCACTGAAGTTGGAAACTGCCACAGTCACCACAGAAAATTACAAATGTGGAACAAAACCCATGTAACATTGCCGTGCAAGATGCAAGAGTCTTACTTGGTTTTGAGATTCATCAATCCAAATGAATGTAACAAATGAGTCTTAGGTACCTAAGAAAAATGAAAAATACCTCATGCTGAAAGAGAGTTTGTTCTCTTTTGATAAATCTGTATGAAATGATAACGTAGTTGCAGTCATGTGCTATTTCAGAAAGAAAAAAAAAAAACAGGCTATTTTTAGGCATTTTTCTATTATTTGAACTCATCTATTCCCAGTCAAACATTTTACTGTCAAGCCACAAATGACTTCTTCTGAGTCTAAAGATTCAAAACCTATGTAGATCAGCAATTAATGCATAGGCCTAACTGGGAGAGAGGCTGGGGCACAGGTTTATAGCTCTACAGCCTTGGCTAAAGCATTTTTTTTTTTTTGGCAGAGCTGTGTGCTCAGGAAAGAAAACAAAATATAAACATTTACTTAAGAGCTACTGTGACCTATGACAGTTAAATACCAGATTAAATGAAAATCTAATTAGGGCCCTAGGTATTAAATACAGTTGACCAAGGAAAGGCAATTGATGCTGTCTATTTTGGATCTGGGTAAAGCTTTAGATACTCTTTCTCTCAGTATTCTTGTGGTCAAAATGTCCAGCATACAGCCAGACAAAAAAACATAAAGCAACGGCTGAGGAACTGGCTGATGGTTTGGGTCAAAGAGTTATGTATAACAAGCTACAGTAAATGGGTTTACATCAGGCTAGCCAGCCACTGGTGGGGCTCCCCAGGGCTCTATTATAGGGCCACCTCTCTTTAATGTTTTCATAAATGACTTGGATGTAGGACTGGAAGGTGTCAGCAAGTTTGCTGACAATACAGAACTGGAAGGAGCTGCTGACTCCATCAGGGATGGAAAGGCCTTGCAGAGAGGTCTAGACAAATTAGAGAGCTGTGCAACCACCAACTGCACAAAGAGCAAGAGCTGGATTCTGCACCTGGGAAGGGTGGAGGATGAGATGCTGAAGAGCAGCCCAGCTGAAAGGAATCTCAGGGTCATGGTTAACAGCAAGTTCAACATGAGTCAGCAGCGTGCCCAAGTGGACAAGAAGGCCAATTGTATCCTGGGATGCATCAAGCATGGTCAAGGATTGATGTAGAGTAGATTGTCCCACTCTACTGGCCCTGGTGCAGCCTCACCTTGAGTACGGAGTGCAGTTTGAGGCACTACAGCACAAAAAGGACATACAATTATTAGAGAGCATCCAAACGAGGGCTAAAAAGATGGTGACAGGTCTAGTTGGGAAGAGGTATGAGGAGCAACTGAAGTCCTCTGGTTGTTCAGCTCACAATAGAAAATGAAGAGAAACCTCATGGCAGCCTATTGATTCCTCACAAGGGGAAGAAGAAGAGCAGGTGCTAATCTCTGCTCTCTGATGACAGGAACAGGACCAGGGGGAGCAGCACGGAGCTACATAACGGAAAGGTCAGACTGATTGCCAAGAAAAGGTTCTCCAATGAGAGGGTGATCGGGCACTGGAAAAGGCTCCCCAGGGAAGGGTAATGGCATTGAGTTTGCCAGAGTTCAATAAGCATCTGGAAAATGCTCTCAGTCCTATGATCTGATTTTTTTGGGTGTCCTCTGTGAAGCCAGCAGTTGGACTCAATGATCCTTATGGGTCTCTTCCAACTTGGGATATTCTATGATTCTATACTGTATCTGAAAAAAAGAGAGTTCATGTGGGCCTTTTCCATAGCTGAAAGCCCTACAGGAACCTCACATATTGCAACAAAAAAATAAATAAGGTTTTCCCTTAAGCTCTTACATGATATCCAAATTCTGAAACTGAAAACTACTGTTTTGAATAATTCAAAGTCTGAGTGTAACAAATGATAAAATGATAAAATTCTGTACCTTCCTGGGATGCTGCCAGGGTGGTTTTTTGTTTGGTTGGTTGGGTTTTTTTTACTTTTTGTTTTGTTTAATGAAGATGCATATTTTTCTACAGCTGGGATTGTTCCATCTGCCCTTGTCAAGCTTTAAATATCCTAGAGCTCGTTAGAGCTAAATATAAGCCTTAATACACAGACTTTTGTTTATCTTACAAAATTATGCAAATTATCCTGCACATAAACTGATATTGATCAGTATTTCTGTTAGATAAGTTAAGCTTCAAGCAAAATAGTTCCAGCCTTGGAAGGAAGCCCTAGCAGAAAGGAGTCATGAGACTTCAGAAGCTATAATATTGCACAGTAGTAGCTTTTCTTTCTTATTTAGTAGTTTGCATTTCCAAAGCACTACACAATCATGAACAAATTAATCTAAGGCATTACAGTGAATTTTACAGATAAGGACATTAAAAGCCTTTAGCAAATGTTTAATTGAAATAACTGCCATACATTAATTCCAAGAAACTTGTTTCAGTATCGGAAAGATTTAGCAAATATCTAGTGAGAGTGAACTCGATATGCCCCAGTGCAGAGAATCCCACATGAGCTACTCTTCCCCCCCAGCTAGAAAGAACTGCTTTGAAATTACATCTTGAGAGTAAATGAGGAGCACACTAAGAATAGAAAGAAATACACAATCCCATGGAACAGAGCACGTGCAGTAACCATATTCTTTATAGCTGCCCCTTAGCTGACAGCCCAGCTTTGCATGGAGAAAAAGCTTCCACTTGGTCCTCACAGTACTTCCAAATCCTTTAAGCCAGAACAACTGTCACCTGTTTTCCCCCTCCAGAATGGTAAGTTAATTCTAATCTCTCAGGAAAACGTGACGGAGGATATCCTGTGGTGAACACAAAGGTTTTCTCAAAGAACTGTGTTTTAAGGTAAGCATCACTGCTTCTGCATTCTGCCATCTGCCAACAGGAATCCAATTGCTTCAGGTTCCCTACTAAACACCACTGCCATAAAATAAACTTCTATATTAAACTTCTGTTCCTGTGCAGTCATTTTGGAGCAAAGTGTCTGGCATTTAACCAATTGGTCTTTTCCTGGGTAAAGGTCATAGAAAAATAGGGAGGACGTGATCCTTCACATCTAATTATCCACATCTCAGGACATGTTATACTGGAAGATTTTGCCACATCTCATCTACTAGGATAACCCTAGCACAATACAAAACTAGCTAGCACAATACAAAACTGTTGTTTCTTAACAGATATCCAATAGTGATTTCATTATAAAAGAGTAGATGGAAAAAAAATCTACTAGGCAAAATAGCTCTTAACATTTCACAGTAACATGCATATTGCCTATTAGCAGGCATTAAGGTCCTATATGGGCAGAGAGTTTGCGGTCCAGCCGTGTGACTACCAGCCAGAAGCACAGCACTCAGTTGGATGGGCAGACCAAGAAGGCTTGCACATCCTCTGTCAGCCTGGTTTGTTTCTGTAGACTTTTAAAGAAATGTCTCTTAACTCTGATACTTTTAGCTTCCTATGCATGACAAGGTTATGTTTGATAAGTGCATAAATAGACTATGGCATTTTTAGACTTCTTGCTTACCCAGTTTTGGGGGGAAAATGGGTTTTTTTTGAGTATAAAAGAAACTCGGACATTTTGAGAATATTTTGCAAGGGGGATAAAAAGGAAGGCAGGTGGCAGAGTGAGAGCTAGGAAGGAGAGAGCAGAAGATTGAATAGTATGATATTACTAATGAATGATGGCCTGCTGGTGTCAACTTGAAGTGCTTTTAAGATCCACCACATCAAAGCTGAGCTTACCTGAACAACATTTTGCTGAATCTGTAAAATGTTCTCCACGTTTTGATTTTGCCTCTTGTTCTTCAGGGTAACATTCTCAATTTTGGATTAAAAATCAAGAATTTAAACCTGGAACTGTTTACTCAGGCAACGAGCTGAATTTCAGTCTTACGTTGGTTCTTCTTAAATAAACTTAGATGTATACATGGAATACAGAAGATATATTTTGCACAATAATGAATGACAATAAATAAGTATGCTAAGATGATAAATGGTGAAACTGCTTAGACAGTAAATAGGTGACATTCCTAAAAGAAGTAAAGGTAGAGCAGCTTTTGCTTCTTCCCATACATCTACCTTTAATATTTGTGAGGTTTTTATTATAAGTGAATTTAATGAGTGTCATTCTACTCATTGACTAAACAAGGCAATAGGCACTGCACATATTGGTCTGTGCTCAGATAAAATTTCAATTAAAATACATAAATGAATAACCAAATATACTCAGTAGAAGAGCATACTAAAAAATGGAAAACAAAAAAACACACTCTGTTCAATACTGACAGTCTGTGTTTCGTGCAGGCCTTCCCAAATCCTCTCCTATTTCCACAAAATCAGGGCAGTATATTCTCTCATATCTTAGCAAAATAAAAATGATACCTGGCATTTCATCTGCTTAGTTGGCTCTGCTGGTAAGGGATTTAATTCCTCTCAGCAGATATACAAATGCAACCATTTGTCTTAGTCCTAGAGACAGAATCATTTATGTTACACTGCCTTGCATTACGTTAATAATTTCTATCCTAAGTGAAGTCACAGGAAGTATTTGTCACTATCTCTGAGGGGACTCAAATTTATTTGATGTATGTTAAGTATATATAAAGTTCAGTGATTTCACTAGAGTTCTTAAATTCATAACAATTTTTTTTCTCCAATGCTTTTGAAAGGAGGAAAAAAATCACATGCATGCATATTCATAAAATACTACCACAGAATTAGAATTGCGCACAGTTTGAAAGAGTGCTGACTTACAGGTGGGGTTAAAGCAACTTCACGTTAGTGAAATATCGTATGGTGGCTTTCATTATTGATTCTCTGTCAACATCATGTTAGTTCTTTTCTAAATCAGCTCTGTGGCTTGAACTTGAAAAAGACCATGATGCGGAGTCCACAGTTCATTCTAATTGCTGCTTTTCCTGGTGGACTCCACCATGCCAGCCTGTCACTCATCAAGACCATTTGTCTGTGAACAGACTTAATTAAACACCTCAAATCCAATTTCTTTGATCTTTTACACTATTAAAAAAAACACACTCAGTCCATCAGCTACAGAGAGTTTTCTAAAGAAAAACCTTCCTAAAACACCCTCTGGTGTTATTCTCTTCTGTCGAAGAAATAGAAAATTCAAGAACAAGGAGGTGAATTAGAACGGGAAAATAAAATAATTCTAGAGACAACAAAGAATTTGTTAAATCCTAAATATTCAGAAGATTTAAGGAGTGATTTACAGCACTTATCAACTGTTGCATCTTTTTTCTCTTTCAAGAGAGAAAAATATCCAGTAGAGACCTGACTTAAATATAAATGTTTAGTTACCCTCTTTTCAGATTTTAACAGCAATTGCATTTGTTTTTGTGAAAGAGGTATGCACTTTCAGCAATCTTCCTCATTGCTCAAATATCCAGCACATTGGTAGCTATGGTCGGGTGGAAACACTTAAATATAAATAACCAGTTTCATGAGAATAATTCAAGAGCCACTTTTGTTGTTCTTTTTTTCTATTAACGTTCTGGCCATTTACACTGTATTTACTAAATTGTTTTCAGATATTTACCTGGGCCTACTCCTATAACTGCTTATGCAAAATCGTTTGCATTCACAGTAAGATCTGATCTCGAAGCTTTGTGACAGCAATTATTCCGCATTCAATGGCTACTCACTGCACCATCAGCCAGAAACCAAATTCACAATATAGATTGTTGTGAGTAGTAACTTTGAAGGATTTTTTAGTAATTAATTTATTAATAATGATTGCATTCCACACTGGGAAGTAAGTTATTTGTATTTTAGAAAATGCTGCTTCTGTAGCTAGCTGCTTTTCTGAAAGATCACCATCTATAATTCATTCAATTGTTGTCATGGTTTTTAGCCTTGTTAGCTAATTTTCTCTTCTTACTGTCAGTTAAATATTTTCCAGTTTTAAGGCAATGCAATGGAGATCTGGCTTCTGCAGCCATGTCTGAATAGCAGCTCCTGTGTGACAAACGTTTAACTGGTTAAAGAGTGTTTTACAACTCTACATAAGCCTGAATTAACTAGATAAATATTCAAGCCTAAATACAGTCATGGTGCAAAGTTGATTTGAAACAGATAAAAATTGTTAATTCAAGCTTTGTGAAAACTTTGCACATATATTTGTATATAAAATATTTAGTTCTCTCTTTAGTTTGAGCTATTTCTCCAATTAAAAATTCATTATGGACTATGTAACAACAAATGTAAATGAAGTAGGAATCTCTTCAGAGACTACTGGGATTGTTCAATCCGGAGAAGTGGAGGCTTAGGGGAGACCTTATTGCTCTCCATAACTACCTGAAGGGAGGTTGTAGTGAGCTGGGGGTCGGCCTCTTCTCTCGTGCAACTGGTGATAGGAGTAGAGGGAATGGCCTCAAGTTGCTCCAGGGAAGATTCATCAAACACTGGAATGGCCTTGTAGGTTTCTCCCAACCTTGGCGATTCTATGATTCCGTACATTATTGTTTACTATGATTATCTTCAGGCAACAAAATTTTTATGTGGCAAATGTAGTAAATTTCCTACATTTCTTTTAGAAGCACTTTTTTGTCCTTCACAAAACAAATATCAGATTTGTATTACAGTTTACTTTTCTTAAATTCCTATTGGGTATGACAGATATTTACGTTAAAAAGTAGTACAGAGTTTATTTAATTACTTTTCCAGTCTCTATTCTCTATTCTATTCCAGTTCTCTCTGAGAATATAAGGGTACATTTGGAAGTTTGAAGACAAAACTTACGACGAAAGCTGAAAACTGGCATTAGATTTGATTAAATAAATCACCATTACAGGAAGGTTGAAAGAACCCTGAGAATTACTGTAAATTCCACGTAGTCTTAATTTGTTTTCACTTCATTCTGCAACAGTATTCACATGTGCTAGCTTACAAGAGTTGATAGCACTGTTTTTAGCCATTGCTGTTTTTTCTTCTAATTACCACCAAATTATAACCACAGCAAACTATGTATGTTTTTTAAAAAATCACTCTTTCAGTCCTTTATCCTCAATGCAAACATGATGAAAAGTATATCTATGTTTATTAGGTGTCTTACAGCGAGGCACAGTTACCCACATGAAGTCTCAGGAGACAGGACTTTCTTGTGACCCAGATATTTACGAATGGAAGTCAAAGTACAGCAACGTGAGCAACTGGACAAGTCATCAGTAACAGCTAGTGAGAAATGGTGTTTTTCTAAAAACAGTCTAATCTTAAAAAAACATTTTAAAATGATTTTGACTCTAGTTTTCCTTTTATACTAAGAAATGTGCGTCTAAATTAAATAGTCATCTAAATAGTTAAATTAGTGAAACGTCACACCATCCTTGATCTTCATATTATTAGAGCTTGATCTAAATAGTAGAGGTCGATCCTTTTCTTCATAATATGGCCACAGCAGTTAGAGGTTTTGTGCCAAGCCCCAGAATGCACATTTTGCTATGATTCCAGACTGTCTAAAATGCCATTTTCTGTGTCCGAATTCTATTGGATACAGAGATGGTATCATTAGTACGTATTATGAGATTCAGAGTGGGTTAAATTAAGAACGGGTGTGTTTTCATTATCCTGAGGAAGTCCTGTATACAATATATCATTAGAAACTACTTACTGAAGCAAAATGTCAAGCACACATTGTATATATCTTAAATCAAGACATCATAAATAAATATTTTCAAGACAAAATAAGCAAACTTGCAGTTAAGAAAGTCATTAATCTGACCTCCTTATCATGTACTTCAAAAGAAAATCACCCTGACTTTTTTATTAAGAGCCTTCTCTCACCATCCACTAGAATTTTCTGACAGAAAACACCACAAGTGCTCTGAGTTAAGGCGGGCTGAGCTAGCTGACACAACCAACTCTGATTTCCATTCAGTATTCAGCTAGTTCCAGTCACCAAAGGGTCTTAAATTAAGCTAACATGAGATAAGAGGGAAGATCCTCACAGGGACAACTAACTAAAAGATTGGAAACAAAGAGCTGCAATAAATGGTCAATTTGCTCAGTGAATGGAAGGCACCAGTGGCATCCCATAGGGATCTTCACTGGGGCCAAAGCTGCTCAACATGCTCAGGGTTGATCAGGAGAAGAGAATGGAGAGGAGATTAAGTCTGCTGTTACTGCTAAGTTTTCATGGTAAGAAAAACAGAAACTGACTGCAAAAAAGAGACTTGCAGAAAGACTCTGTGGCACTGAGTGATTGGGGATAAAATGGCAGACGACATTCAGGCTACACAAATGTAAAGTAATGAACTTGGCAAAAAAACAGCTCACACTGTGCCCAGTGATTGATTCTGAATTCACTGCTACATCAGACAAAATAACAGCCTTGTGAAAATATCAGCTCAGTAGCTCAGGAATCATTATCAGAGGAAAATCTCAGAAAATGTAATGTTTTTGTGCAAAGTCAATGCTATGATCATATCTTGATTGTTATGTATAATTCTGGTCCTTTTATCTAGAAAAAGCACACAGTAGAATTTGAAAAAAGGTGGACAAAGATGATCAAAGGTAACCAAATAACTCACACAGAAGGGTGATCTGTAAGAGCTGGGGCTCTTAATCTAGAAAAGAGCCAACACGGAGACAGGTAAAAATCACAGCAGACAAGGAGGAGAAGGGATAACCAAACTGCCTCTTCCATTGCAACAGGAAAGCCTCAGCTGAAAATGAGCACGTGGAAGTTCATCAAAATCCAGGTGTGTAGTTCTTCACATAATGCAGAAGTGAGCAGCAGCGTCTCCTGACACGAGATGTTGCAAATGCTAAAAACTCACAGATTTTGGGAAATACTTGTGAGAGAAATGTCTGACAGGCTATCGCAAACAAAGAGCCCCTTTTCCTCAGAAGTCAGGAAAGTCCTCAACACACTTATCAGCAAATGTCTCCAACCGTGTGTTCATGATTACTCAAGTATGACCTGGAATACTGAGCATGATTGGGCATTAGTGTAATCCATTACAAATATTTTCCTGAGCTTTACAGAAAGATTGCCAGTAGCCACAAGAGTCATCAGGTTCAAAAGCATAGCAGTATCAGAGTCCCAAAGGTACCAATTTAACACTTCTGTCATAGTAGGACTAATTCTGAGTGGGCAGTCCATGCAGTCTATCTTCAGCTATTCTTCTAAGCTTTTACCTAACAAATAGATTTCTAGAAGCAAACGTTCTTTTGGGAGGACAGATCTCCATTCTGGTGGCATGAAGCATTTAAAAATGAGAAACAAATAATAATATGCCTACTAGTAATTTCACAGTCATCACCGGATTCAAAAGTCCTTTATAAGGGAAAGGAAGATTAATAATTCTATTCCACAGATGAGAGGAATGAATGGTAAAGCTGTGCACAAAATCAATCTTATTTGCTGTTTCAGTGGCTTACTGCATGGAGCACTTCAGTCTCCTAGGACGTGCAGTTAAACTTCAGGGAGAGTTAAAATAGGGATTTTATTCCGCACATTGTAAAAAAGCTTTCTCTTTCTTATATTCAAAATGGTTTACACTTCAATCTTACGCGTGGCCCTAACTGCAACAAATGTGTTCTAAAACTCTGAAATGTGTGGGAAAAAAAAAATAGAGGCAGAAAGAAAGTAAAGCTACATCTCAGTTCACCTGTAATATTAAGACTGAATTCAAGAGTTCTTAATGATCATTTCTGGAAAATTCCCAGTCCCTGTTTACAAAGATGAGAGTTTCTTTTTCCTCATGAATTGTACTTAAAACACCATTCATCTGTCTTCCAGCTCCAGGAACAGAAAATAAAGGCTATAGTCTTATAAAATAAGGCTTGATGGTTGCTTGAGCTTCACATTTTCTTTGTAGTTTTTGAAACTGTCACAAATATAATTTGCTTTTAGGAGTCCTGCTTTGAACGTTTATATATGATACACAGCTTAACTCTGTTAAAAAAACAAAACAAAACAAAACCCATACGTATAGGTTTTAATTACATCTCTATGCAAGATGGAATGACAAAATTGCACTTAGTGATTTTAGAGTTTGTCATCCCCCTTTTGGGAATGTGATGATATCGCAAACAAAACCTTGCTTCCCTACCACTAATAGGGAACGTGAGCTGGGTTAGACCATCGTGAGACAGGTTAGTTTTACCCTACTGATGATGTGTTGTTGAGCTAGTTGTTTGTTCAGTCTGTTCTTCACTGAAAAAAAATTATCACATATGATAAACAGAATGTGGTAAAAATTTGATCACTCATCTGTACGCAGATCACCCAAAAGACAGCTTCATAGCATAAGCAATTTCTGCTTGCGAGAAGCTGACAATAACATCTCAAGTTGAACATTTGGAACAAGGGGTGATTTTAGCTCAGCAAATATAGAGAATTCTCTCTCCTCATCTCCCATTGTAAGATTAAAAATAAAATAGAAAATTACATATACTTTAAAGCTCTGAGGTGGCATTTAAATGTTATGCTTTGCCTTGAAAAAATGGCAAAATGCTGATAACGTTCTTCCTCTTTAACTTAATGTTTTTGTTATTGTTCGCTTTTTTGTTTTCAGGGGGCCAGAAAACATCCAGTATAGTTGAGAATAGGTAAAATCTCCCCATCAGTCTCTGAATAATAACTTACTTTGTTTGGCAAATCATCAAACATTCCGATTCTTGATTTTAGACTTCAGGCAATAGCTATTCTATTTTCATAATAACATTTCTAACTGCAGTTCCACTGATTTTACATCATCCAAATTCAACAGATAGCATTCTAAAAGTGCTGAACAAAAACATTACATTTTTTGCATCAATGCTATGCTAGGGACAACATAAAAGCAATGGAATATATAATGAAATGAGCTGAATTTAAAAGCTAGTGGTAGGATATCAGCAGGATAATAAGAATTAAATTCTACTGTTGTAGGACTGATATCTCCAAAGCAAAAAGCTAACTCTGGGAGGGAAGCACAAACAAGGATAAACTAAGATGGCACAGCATTTCCTTAACTTTCCAAACAGCCTAAATGGAAATTGCCAGGTAATCCTAACATGTAGGCTCATTATCTTGCAGACTCTGCACAGCTCAGTCAAACCTCTCTAAGCCATGGCCAGTGAACATCACTGAGTTGTGAAGATTATTCATTTTAAAGATCAAAGTGAACAGTTGCTTGAAGGAGCTCCAACTAAGTCCATTAACGTTCCTTTTCCTGGGAAACTCTTTTTGTACAAAGCTCAAAATCCAGCCAAAATCATCATGCATTCAGTTGATCAATGAATTAGCACTACATAAGGCACTGAGGTAAATGTTTGGGGATGACAAGAGCTAGGTAAGTAAGAAAAGGTACACTGCTCTCATATTCACACATTTCACATTAGAGAAGGATTCAAAGCAGCTTAAGAACAGATAATTACGGCAGAATTTTGCTGAGTAAGAAAAATCCATTGCATTGCTAACAGAAGATAAAGTTTTGCATGCAAATCCTCATGACAATGGGTTCATAAATATGTTTTACTGCTCTGTTGTTGTGTTGCTCACACTGGCATTTATTTGTGTCTACCTCTGGTACCTTAGAATAAAAAAAAAATGACTGCAGATAAAAGATTAAAAGGTAAAGAATTAGAGTTCTTTTTCCAGCATGAATCCTGCCCTTTATCATTTATGGATAAGGCAGAGTTGCTCAACAAACAGCACGGGCATTAGCAGGTTAATGAGCACACATTCAATGTTTTTGCACACCGTCTGATGCTTGCTGTACAAAATGCAAACTGTGAAACGAAACGTAATAATTAGTTTTGTCTATGTTATTCTAGGGTACTCATCACTATGGTATCTAACTTATACACAAACAAATTAATTTTCACCATGCTCCTTAGGGACAAGCAGGGCCAAAATGCTGAAAATAGTGAGCGTTATATTAGGAGACAGCCTTCATCCAGTAATTTCCTTGCTTCTGAGTGCTGCATTTTGAAGCCATAAGCACAAGGTTCTGATTTGATAAATACAAGGTTTTTTGATGCCTAGATCCTACTGTGTGTGTGTTTATTTTTCAAGGTAACAAAGATTATATTCATTTTATGATCATTTGCCACTTGATTACATGGAGTTAACTGACAGAGGAACTGCCTTTCCAAATTTTCCCAGTCAAACTTGTAATCAATACTCACCTCGTTTTGACTGTGAACTATTTTTGCTTTTTAAGGTAAGAAACAGAGTTCTCTTTGAAAAATAATACGATATTAATGAGATTACTTCAATTCATCAAACTAGAAGAAAATCTACGGGATTTCAGCAATGCAACTAGCTGATTTGAGAGACCATCCAACAAACGAAGTAATACTGGTGATAAATTATTTCACAGTAAAATTATTCATGCTCAGCAGGAAATTAAATTGTCATAATATGATAAAATGTTAAAGAAACAGTATCTCTTATCTACACCTACATATGTCTTATGAAATCAGAACAGTAATTTTTCATACTGTTTCGTAGTGTGATGAATTCTTCTTTATACATGGGATAAAGTCATGTTGATCATTTAGTAGAGCAGTTACAGCCTTTGTTAATGCTATACAGGTACCACCCCCATCAAACAGAGTACTCTGAAGTGAAGGAGTGCTGGAGCTACTGTTCAGGGTCAGTGCTATTACAGAACATATTTGATGCAACCCTTCTTATCCAATAATTCTATATTCAATTTTACAAATATATAGGTTAGCTTATTTAAGACTGAAGTGACTGCATAGCACAAGGCTTACTAGTAAGTAAACTAAGCATAAGTTTCCCATTTTATGGCTTAATAAGAATTTTTATAAGCATTTTATATAAAATTATATGCTCGTCCAGATGATCAAATTTATGATTATTTATATATATAACAGGAAATGGCCAACACTAAATATAAATCCCTCACTTCCAGTTGTGCTTGTTTCCCCTCTTCATTCAATTTGATAGATTAAATAGCTTAAAAGGTTTGGATTCCAAACTAGTTTTATCAAATAAACTGTTGGATCTACCTGTAGATACTTGGCTGCCTCTTACAATGGCATTGTGTGTTACCATCAAAGAAGTGAACCACAGCAGATACATGTAAAAGTGGCAGATAATTATTTACTACTTCATTACCAAAAGTACTTTCTCATTGTTATAAATACGGAGATCTTTCAAATACTTACAGAATAAAAATGGTTGATAAATATATCTTCTACTTATGATTACCGTACCTGATGAATAACTTACTTTGTCTGCTAAGAAACAGATAACTTCTTTTCCACAAATACAGAACCACCCCAAGGAGCAAGCTGGTCTTAGAGACTTTTCACCAGTGCTCTGATACTGAGAGATATTGAATGACATTAACTCATAAACAGACAACTGGCCAAAAAACAATTGGCCTCTCCCCAAAATTAACAGAACTTTCATCTGTACAAACAACTTATTACTTTTCTTTACAGAGAAGAGAAGGTATGAACAACATTAGAACATTTTCTGCTCAACTTCAGGAAGACACAAACACTGCTCCCATTGATTTGTAATTGACTTAAAAAATAATCTTCAACATTTACAAACTGCCAGGGAAAACAGCGTAAGGTTCTGACTGCTACAAGTCTATACCCAAATTTAAAACTCTTGCCTCTGGAGCTCAAATTATTGAACTTCTCTGTGCTAAGTTGTCATGAATTGCACCTATAATGTAACTTATTCCTAAAAGGAACCCACTGAAAGGCAAAGCACTCACAAAGTGCTAAGGATGATGTGAGACTTTTTCCTGCGTGTCTCATTAATGGTATTTCTTTTCTGAAAGGAGTTAAAATAACATTAGATTTGCAGAATGTACAGTATAAAATTTAATTTTAAAGGCCTGTTTTCCAGTCTGTTATAGCAAATCAACACAATCCTAATTTTTTTTTTTTTTAATCTAATAAACCAACTCTCTGAAAATATGTTTTAGATGTTTTAGAACACAAAGGACTTTTAGCTTAAAGCATCCGTTAGTCAATCACTTTTGCTTTGCTGGGTAAACAGTCTTACTTTTTTGAAAACAAGGAAGTTTACATTATAAACTCCTCTTGAGAGAGCACTCATTACTACAATTACATTTGACCTTTGTTGCTTCAATTCCAGGGAAAATAATCACAATTCACAGAGTTAATTAAAAATACAAAACGCTGCAGAAAAAAAAAAAAAATTGAAAACTGTTTGAAAATAAAGAGACAAAATTGTATTCAGTACGTAAAGCTCCAGGTGCATCTATTTCTTAGCTGATTAGATAATTTTAAAGTATCTCTGCTGTTGTAATTACAGAAGTAGTTATTATTCTGCAGTTTCTCAGCTTTTTGGTCCCTTGAATACTACAGTTTAATCCTTCTGTAACAATCACATCTGTTGATAAATTAAGTGTTCCATAGACTGGCCTGAACTGGAACTCCATGATTTGCACGCCATAGTTTTTCCAGATTTTCTGGATACTTAAGTGTATGTGCTTGTGTCTCTGCCTAACAAATAGATATACAGTTCCTCTATGTTCACCCTGAAATTTAACCATTAGGTTTAATGTAGACTCCAATGCAACGCAACACTTAAATAATCAATTTGCTTTCTCTTAAGAGATTTAAAAATCCAAGAACATGAATGGTCTATCTGCTCTACTCATGGAGGCTCCTGACTGCTTTGTAACTTCCTAAACAGTAAATTCTAAAGTAACAAATGCAAGAGTTACAGCCAAAGGGTTTAGTCACAATTGGGATCTTGATAACGGTGTTCACTTGATAAACCAGATACAGTGCTTGGCAAGGAAATTTATTACTGCATGCAGTATATCAAAGGGCAGTGCACTCATAGGACTCTAATGAGGAAGTAAACAATGCTGAGGGTCAGATCAGTAGGCTACAACACGCTGCTCTCTACAGAGAAAATAATAGCTGAATTAAATCCTGTATTTGGTAGCAGCGCCACATGAAGGATCATATTTTACTCTTTAGACATATAAGCTGTTCTGGAAAACCATTTCCCAGCTTATTGTCACACAGGTCTTCTATTGATCACAACAAAAACAACGCTGTGATTGATCCTTCCTTGCCTGTAGTATTTCCAATATGCTCATAAACTAAAAGTCCAGGTACCATTCATGTTGAAGTTAATGGAACAGTATGCTTGAGCCTAGGTTACTCAATCTGTGTACAGTTTAATAGAACAGACTCTATCCTCCTTGTGTCTACTGGTTTTGCTGCAATGGAACAGATTAGTTAAATAGTATTGCACATAAAAATACTACTTGATAATGCTGCTTAGATAAACCTTTCACAGTGTATTCACATCTCCACTGACTCACACTGATCATGTAAGTTTTTCCCTCCTGGCCCTAGGAGAACAGTGGCTGTCATATTTATCACCTCTGTGTTCAATGCCATCCTCTGTTATTTCAAACCCTGTCTCTTTACCTATCAGGCTATGCTCCAGGTCATGTATTTATGCTTCTCCTCGAGCTTCACTGTGATAACTGAGAGGTTTTTATTCCTCTTAAGAGTCTCCCGTTGAGACATGCCCTATGCAAACATGCAACCATTTCTCTAAATAAAACCAGTCTTTGCTTGATAGAATTTACCATATTACTATGAAACTCAACCAGAAAAAGAAATTCAGGGGGAAAAAGAAGGACAAAAAAGAGCAAACAAACAAACAAAAATGCACACTATGTAGCTAGCACTAAAGCAACCACTTTATTCCTGCATATTCATTAAATCCGTGCATAGTTCTCTGAATCTGATCTACATGTGCACTTCCCTGCCTTTCTGCTGCCAGGAACCATTTGACAGGGACAGCCATGTGGTGCCTTTAGGTGTACAACACGAAGTGTTGCAGGAAGGAGAGACAAACCACCTCCATCAGCAGCGTAAGGCTAATCTCTTTCTCAAGACCTCCAATCTCTGTGACACTTAGGAAACAAGGCTGAGAAAAAGTTAATATTGAAAAGCTAATTTTTTCTTGTTTAAATAAAAGGAGGGAATGCAGAAAAAGGAAGGAAAACCATCTGACATCCAACAGCTACTCATGTGCATACCTGTATTAATGTGTACTCAAGACATAAAAAAAACAGTAACAAATATAAACTGGTATGTACAGCACAGCCTTGATTTGAATGGAAAGATGCAAGGCAGCCATAATTTCATGCAAGTTCTATGAAATGATATATGGCTTCAGGGTCTTCTAACTGACAAGTAAAAGAGAGGCCTCCATGTCTTTCAATCTATCTATCAAAAATCCAACCCCAGAACTATATGTGGAGCAATGGGAGTGCAGAAATGAAAATAAAGAAAGGAAAAGAAGTGCGCAGAGAAAAAGAACTGAATTATGGAATGGAATTGCTGGCAATTTTCCCATAAGTTAAAGGATTTTATTCAGCAAAAACACTGTAATTTTAAGTCTGTTTTTCCTGCCATATACCAACTCTTGAAGAAATTACAGAAACAGTGGGAATTATGGTCATACTCAGTTCCACTCTGAAACAAACTCCTTCACTTTTAGCTAAATGCAGAGGTGAGAAAAATAGACAGCTCTCCAACATTAGTTCCACTTTTTATTCATTTGTTTCAATGCTTCATGCATATTTTTAGTAAAATCATATTTGGCCTCAACCTTACAGATTTTAACTAAAACTGTCCCAACTGTTTTCCACAGACTAGGTATGATGAGGATCCCAAGTAGTCCTGTTAACCAAGAATAAACTCTAAGAATTGGAAAACAGTCCAAGACTTGGTCTGAAGCATTGGGTTTATTTGCAGAAAAATTCAACATTAGTAACAATTCTTCCAAAACTCTGTGGCACTGATGAACTTTTCGGGGAAGGTAGTGTGTATATTTTTGGTTTTTCTTATACAATGGAAACAGCAGTTCTTTCATCAAGAGCAAACTACAAATGTGTACACATGTACTCATGACATGTGGCTATGCCCATCCGAAATAGATGTCAGTGGAGGGCAGTCAGAAAGGACAGAAGAACAGTAATGTAAAGAAATCTCTCCCAAGCAGGAAAGGGCAATGCTGGATGTGAATATACAATCATTTAAAACCATTGGAACATCAAATGCAGAACTGACTAACCAGGTCAGAACATAAGTCTTTTCTGGTTACTTCACTGTTTCAAATAAGTGTGGGACTTGAGAACAAAATTGAAATTAGGGTATTTTACCAGCAATTAATCTTGAGCAGATTTTTCTAAACAGCATGAATCTTCAGTTAAATTCCCTAATTTTTCAGTTTGATTATCTTTACACTGCTAACCTCTTTCTTTTTTCTTACAACACCAAGTGGCAGTTATGAAGTATGCAGTGGTGATTTTTAAAAAACTAAAATCTACATATACGTATACTTGGAAAGCAAGTCCACAGCTAATAATTCTGATTGTATTTTAAACTTGCTCTGAAAGCAATGGCCATTCCTTTGAAGTAAAGAAACTTGTTGACTACAACCAGGACTAATCCAGTTTGCTGACAACAAATTTTGAGCTGATAGTCTTTGCTCATAATAAAATCCGTGCACATACAATTAAATATTATTTAGAATAGAATTTTAAATAAATGCAAGGAAATTGCAAGTTCTATACAAATCAGCCTACAAGGAATAAAATATTTAGAATATACTCGTCTCTAAGACTTCATTGGTTTATTTTTTTTAGTCATTATGTAAATTTTTCCCACACTTGAATCTGATACAGTATCTCTGACAAAGGGATTCATAGCAAAACGTTGCTGCAGCTGCTTCTTTTAAACTCACCTAATTATTAGTTCCAGATGCCTTTCCTTTCTGGAGACTCAAAGACAACTCTAATTTTATTCACACATGCTGCTTGTCTAGGATCAGGCTACACCTTAATTCTCTTCTACCTAGAAAATTGGACTTTGTTTACATTTGCACCATTGTACTTTTTTTGATTGTTCTAGTTTTTTCTGATATGCATAAAAATACTGTATATTCATGCTATGAATATAAATATATTCAGAACAGCTGCAAGTCATCACAACGAATTATTGTCTTGAAGCTGGCACTGATTTCAAGTAGACAGAACACTCACTACTTCATCTAACAACCAGCATTGCGAAGGATCAGGGATAAATTGACCTGATAGACATCCCAAATGCATCACTTTATTCCAGCATCACACTTTAGTGGGAAAATACATTGGTTCATCTACATCAAAAATACTTTTGGACAACATATAGGGAAAATTAATTCCATAAACAACATGCAAACTGCTTTTTGGTTTGGTTTTTTTTTTTTTCATCTTAATTTAGATGAGCTTATTTGGCATGCAAAATAAAAAATAAAATAAAATAAAATAAAATAAAATAAAATAAAATAAAATAAAATAAAATAAAATAAAATAAAATAAAATAAAATAAAATAAAATAAAATAAAATAAAATAAAATAAAATAAAAAAGCAGCTTTCACTAAAATGTCAATATGCAGCATGTGCTTTGCTGAGAACCACTGGAATGGCCCATACATCAAATGTATGGACTGGTTTTTCTCCCTGATTTCAGTTAGTCCCACAAAGACAAAAATATTGCCAGTTTGGCCAAAAGACACTTGTCATCTTTGCACAATAAGTAAACTTAATTCACAGAAGTAGCTGCCCAAAATAGATTGCCTCTTTCTGGATACGATTTCACAAAGCCACACACACACACAAGCTGTATATCAAGACAATTCCCTGAAAGTCTTTTGCAAACTTAACCTTACTCTTTTTTGAGGTCTTGTTTCTACTGAAGATGCTTAGAGATCCAGAAGAGAAAGAATTAGAATTGCTTTTGTCAAAGAAATCTACTAATGTTTCATTGTGGAAAAATCTGGAGCAGAGGTGACAAAACAAACAAAACAAAGTTGATATTTTATAAATGAAAGGCTACTCTTTAAAACTATCATAATTTTTGCTTAACTTACTTCCAAAAAGCATTTTTGAATTTTAGCTTGAAATGGAATTTCACTTCAGAAATACTTGAAAGGTCAAATAAATTTAAAAAATCTATAATGCATTTTCACTTTCATGTTCATTTTTAGGTCAAATTCCATAAAAATGAAGTGATACATTATAGATTATTTGTTAAACTTTTCCGTTCCAAACCTCCAAACACTTCCATTTAACCACCCATATCACCTGCTAATCAATTTTTCCACTCAGCTCTATTTCCAAAGCAATTTCCTAGAGGTCAGGTGAGACATGTATTGAATATATATCATTTTAATCTAAGCAACAAACTATAGGACGTGAAACAGCTAGCGGAGCTAGTAATTTCTCTCTACAATTGACCTTTCAGTCCTCCTTCTATTTCATATTTCTGTTTAATCACATAGCTAGGATTACCCTTACTCAGCTACTCTCTGGGTATTTTACAGTTTTTATCAGTTTTTTACCATAGTTCTTTCCAAATCAATCTCAACAAAGTTCAATTCCATAAAAAATTACCTTGAATTTTCATCAGATTTAAAAATAACAAGATCCCACTGTGTTTGGAGGTAGTATATCCTTTGCTATTCTGTAATCATTTTTATAATTGGACTAGTTATTATTTGAAAAGCAACACAAATGTAAGAAATTAAACTGATCATGGATGAGTTGGCCATTATTTCTCATAAATACAAAAAGGAATTGTAGTTGTTACAAAAATGTTTTCTAAAAAGTTATTCCAAACTAATTAACACATTAAAAGAGCATTCACAACATTTATTTGAAGTTTAGTAATATCTTGTATCGGAAAAAATAATCTATAAACAGTCAGAAAACTGTTCAGCTTGGTACCATTCTCTCTCCAGAAAGTCATGTTTTCACTGAAACTAAGAGCAAAGCTACCTATTTGAAGTCTCAATGATTAAAATTTGCAAATGATGAAAAAAAGCCGTTTTCTCCAGAAAATGAATATTTTCACATTCAATATTTATTATCCAAAGCTCAAATATTTCAAAACATAACAGAAGCATAATTTGATCACTACTTTGAATTTTTTTTTATTTTATTTATATATATTTTTAGATGTAATTGTAGATTTACATCAGTGAGAGAAGCAATGACCTCTGTGTCCATAAGTAACCCAAAGGAGGACTTCTGATTCAGGAAATGGGAAGTAAAATTCAGGTAATTTAAGTCCTAGTCTAGGAGACAGTTACTCATGTGCATACCTGTATTAATGTGTACTCAAGACATAAAAAAACAGTAACAAATATAAACTGGTATGTACAGCACAGCCTTGATTTGAATGGAAAGATGCAAGGCAGCCATAATTTCATGCAAGTTCTATGAAATGATATATGACATCAGGGTCTTCTAACTGACAAGTAAAAGAGAGGCCTCCATGTCTTTCAATCTATCTATCAAAAATCCAACCCCAGAACTATATGTGGAGCAATGGGAGTGCAGAAATGAAAATAAAGAAAGGAAAAGAAGTGCGCAGAGAAAAAGAACTGAATTATGGAATGGAATTGCTGGCAATTTTCCCATAAGTTAAAGGATTTTATTCAGCAAAAACACTCTGTAATTTTAAGTCTGTTTTTCCTGCCATATACCAACTCTTGAAGAAATTACAGAAACAATGGGAATTATGGTCATACTCAGTTCCACTCTGAGTTATTTTCCATAGCACAATCCTAACAGAATTGGCTTCACGGTTTAATTTATTTATTTTACTTTCAAGGATGAAGTGTGGCCATTGGCCAGACACTACGGTATCCAGGGGCTCACGTAGAAATTTCAGCAGGCTTAGAGCTGGTGGAGGATCTGATAAACCAAAAAAATATCAAAGACACACACACAGAAGTGCTATTTAACATTACCCAAGAATATTTCTACTTTCTTTAGGAAGATCTAGGAACAAAAAATAAAAATAAAAATAAATCTTGCAGACAGAACAAAGTAAGGAAGTCAAAATAATATATAGACGTGTGTCTGTTTTTCTCAAAATTTCCATTCACAACCCGTGGACCATAAAACTTGCATCACTTATCTCAGATGGAAGAGACACTGAGCTATGTCGAGGCATGACCCAGGCTGTACTGCCTTCACCTTCAGACACTGATGAAGGAGGTGTGGTACATATCTGGCACTCTGTTACACTGGCAGTTTTCACTTCAAGTGCATAAGGAAGATAAATATGAAGAGAGTCATATAAGTTTTGGGAGAAAACATGGGTTTACACAGCATTGATGGCCTGCACCTCCCTATGAAATATACATTCAGGAGCAGCAAGTTAGTCACTTGGTTCCCAGGTATTCTAGTAATTACCTTGCACCAGCGAATTCCTCAAACAGAGCAAGTTTCAGGCTAATCTGACTGTTCAATCACATATATGCTTGATAAGGCACATAAAATACAAAACTAAGAAGAAAGATGGAAAATACCCTCCAGCATAGAGTGGTTGTTTCGCTTTCTTTTGCTGTGTCAGGAAAGGAAGTTCACTTTTCATTCCACTCCCAGATTCCTCTCTAACATCCTTCAAAGTCCTTCCTTCAACATATTACCTTCATTTTATATATACTGCCTGATAACATATCACATATTAATATTAAGCTTCAGGGCAAAATCCTAACTTCTCTGAAGTTAATAAGTGCTCTATCACTCAGCTTCCTGAGGCCATAATTTAATTGCTGGAAGAGATATGACAAGTCTCAAGAATTTGCAGGTGTCATCACTGTAACTAATATACTCTCCAAGGTAAACAAAATCATGAAAATAACTTGGTATTAACACTATTAACCTAGCATTCCTTTAGCTCAAAAAAAGGGCTTGTCTTCATTAAAATTACATCTAAATATCACTTATCAAATTGGCAGGTCTCATTAGTTAGATTTTGCCTTTAAAATCTAATCAGTATCTTGGTCCCAAATCACTTTTATGCTACTTCCTCATTACAAAAACTGCTATTTTCAACTTAATCAGTTTTACTGCTTAGATATATTTCATTAGACGCAAGAAAACTGCAAGAGCAACGTAGTCTATTAAAAAAACACTGAACCTTGAGCTTGGTTTTGGAGAAACAAAGTGTTCTATGGGACACCTAACAGCAGATATGGGACAAAACACTGTCCTAACAAATTTAGTAACTGTACCTTGCACTATATTCTTAGGCTTAAGATGCACTCTGTTTAAAAGAACTCTCAACTTCATTTAAGTGGAATTATTGCCAGTAATTACAGTCAAACTTATTTTTCCCAGCTTGTAATCCCACTAACTCAACAGGAGTAGCATTCAAATCTCAGGTATGCAGCCATACCAAAAGCTGATCATTTGTCAACCTCACTGAGAAGAATACCACCACAAGCAAGCAACCAAAACAAACTTTAAACATATTTTTGAGGTGAGAGCCACAACAGATGGCACTGAGCAAAATCCCACAGCTCTATTCTTTGTTTGAAGACTATGACGTTACACTTACAGAGCCCACTTGGAATTACCTCCACAACCCAAAGAAACAAAATTGATGTGACTTCATAGGGGACACATGCAACTGCATTACAAAGCAAATCTCTACTATTGTACTTTGGTGTTCTGCTGTTTTCACAGCACATACCAAAAGCTGACCAAAATACTTTTGTTTCACAGCAAGAAGAACTTACTTAGCTTTTGTTCACATTTAGGTCATGGATCTGCCCAATTCATCTCATACAAGAAAAAGGAAAGAAAACCATGCAGGTGATCAATACAAAACTTGAAACCTCACAACAGTTCTGTGGATATTTCAATTCAGATTAGTCAGAACTAAGAGTGGTACCAGATCAGTAGCACGAGCAGCATCAAGCCTGAGGCCAAGATATTTCATAATAATAAAGAGAGATGCCAAATGCTTAACTTGCAACTCCCTAAAAAGGCTGAAAAGCACCAAAGGTTAAGATGGAAAAGTAGGCTTCTCTGTGTCACTTCCAATCCATCACCCACAGATGGCAGCTCTCTGTATCAGCTCTTTTCCTTGAACCCTTGGTTAAGCATCCAGCTTAACCAAGTTACCTATGGAGCTACGCCAGCAGTCACAATGTTAGGAATGCTGCACTTAAACAACATATCAGAACTCAGTTCCTGCCTTCTAACATGTTAAAGGGGAAGTTGAAAGCAAATAAAGCTAAACTATAATCAAGACCATGCCTTAAAGCACCATACATCCACACTGCAGCTCCGCAGGCCCTACCAGGTCTCTGACCATTTCCCAGTGATCGCTGCTTCTTAGTGTTCATGCAGCCGAAGCTATAGACTAATTCTCTGCTTGGAGCTTGTCCTAAGACTGAAACAATGTGTGTACTCAGCCATTTCAGCATGGAGTCCATCTGGTAGTTTAAAAAGGTCACTGAGTACTTGTTTATGTCAACTTGTCTGATTTTCCTCTGAAAGAGACTAAAAGTATCCAAAACTTTCCCTGTGTCATGGCTGAAGGTAGTAACCAAAAGCCACAGATTCAGGAAACTGCCCCAGGTTACTCTCAGACAGTCTTCAAAGCATAAACCCAAGAAGAAAATCAGGAAGGAAATTACTGGTGTGTGGGGTATAGGACTCCATAACTCCCCTCTCTGATTCCCCACCACATCTATTTAATCTCAGGCTGCATTTACTGCTCATACTGTGTCAGTGTGTGTGAGTACACTGGCAGCAGCTCTGGACATTTGCCCAGCCCAAGCCCAACCTAAACTATTTAACAGGAATTAATCTGCAAGTTCACACCAGTAAGACTGATGATTTCTCATCTTTGGCAAAAAAATCTTCAACCAAATTTTTTTATTCTACAAAGTGATACCTTTTCCTCATTTTTGCTGTACAGAATCAAGGAAAACTCTATTGTTACAACAGAGTTCCAAAAGGCAAAGCAGACTTGATCACAGGACTGCTTGATTATAGCAGAGAATACATACAATATGAGCTTTGGGCATGTAAGAGATACTGCTTATGTATCTGCTGCCCAGAAAAATTTACAGCACAAATGTTGTATGAATCAGTGTGATAGCTGCTGTCAGCTACAAATATCATCTGCATATTACGCACCTACCACATGCAAAATACTCCCACAATGATCTTATTAAGGAGGCTGTGCCATACATCAAAATAATGTTATACCTACAGCAGCCTGTAGGTACTAAAATATGCCCTTCCTGCTTATTTTGAACACAGTGAAAAATGACACACTTGTGGGTAAACTTGGTCATTAATTCTGACAGATAATTCTGAATACACAGTTGAAACCTCAACTTAAGTATCCGAGAGATGTAGAACTGGAAGTGTTCTAAATGTTAGTAAAAAAGGAGAAAGAGGTGGAGGAGCAGAGATGACAACATAATTATTTGAGATGTGCAGAATTTTAGATGGGTAATAATTAACTGACTGGTGAGCGGCTCAGGTAAGAGAGAGAAAAATCTCACAAGCTTTTTTTGAGTAGTGTCTGAAAATATCTGGATCAGAAGAGTGTTTTGCAGCAATCACTCCCGAGTTTCCCCCTTCCATCTAGCTTCTCCCATCTACTTCATTATCTAAAAAGCAAAAGATACTCCAGGCACAACCATGTAAGAATTGAGGACTAGCCTGTGCTCAATCACAGCCTAAAGGAGCGTTCATTGAGATGGGAGGAAAAGAGGATCTCCAGAGAGTTTTGTCTCAAAAAGGACCAACAAACTGCAGAGTTGTGTGCCTGTAGCTGAGGTCTGGCCAGCCTCAGTGCCTCCAAGCAGCACAGGTGGGAGTTTCTCCACACTTGAAGCTGTGGTCCCATGTGCAAGGCAGGGCATGGCCCAGCTTCCTAAGGGCTGCTGCCCTTGGAACACCAACCAGCAGCAGGAGCAGCCTCAGCAGCACTGCTTCTCCATTCCTTACTCAGAGCTAAGGATGTCCAAGTCTGAGGCTGAAAGGGGGAAGCAGCAGTCCAGTCCTGCCAAGCATGAGGACACAGGGCCCAGAAGAGATGTGAGCACAACGCAACGTCAAGGAGATGAGTTTTATCTTGCATGTCAGAAATCAGCTGTGATTATTCCAGGTGCTGTGATCTGACAGAATCAAAGCATTTCCTAGAACAGCTTTGTGCCATGAGCTGAACCTGCTTCTCAGGAATCAAGTAAATTCCCTTCCTCCACTATCCTTCTGCTATATAAAACCTGTGCAGAATCCACTCTTTCCCACAGTTTTCATGCAAAGCCATTTACATTGTTTGCTGAAAGGCCAGGCGAACACATACAGCATGCAATTCAGTACAGTAAAAACGAAAACATTTGCCATTAATTATTGTAACCCCCAATTATTGTAACCCCCAAGCGAAAGGGTAAAGATAAACCATTACCTACAAAGAATATTTCATTTTCTATGTAAGGAGGTGGCAGTGGAAGCTCGCTAGCAACGAGTAGCCAGGACAGTAATCTGAAAGTTTATATATGTAGCTAGGGCTCCAGCCAGCAGATAATGCAGGCAATTAGTGCTGCTGTTAATGTGCCTGCATGCCTCATTTCTGGAGATGATGCTGAGTGCTCACCCCTTAAGATGGCTGGAGCAAGTGGTCCCTATTTAACAGACACAGCTGTATGGAAGGAAAGCAGATCCTTCAGGAGAACGAGCCACAGTTTTAACTTGTTCTTGATTGTCAGAGCAGCAATTGCTGTAAAATGGAAGAAAAAAAAAGACAAGTACACATCTACTACAGACAGATGGCTAATAAAAAATTGGGGAGCTCTTTCAATACAGAAATTGAGTAGTTTAAAAAGACACCTACATAACAAATGCTTGGACATGCTGTCTCCTTTTATAAAACACAAACATTTGCCCTTTAACTCAACAGCTCAACTATTCATTCCTTTGTTACTTACTCTATGCAAAGTTTCAAAACAGATGTACAGCCAATATTTAACCTTTACAGTATAATGTTATGAACCCACCCAAGCAATAGGTGCAGCAGGTATTAATGACTAAAGTGCCATACTCAACTACAGCAATGAATTCTTGTGATGAAGATCCTGGATTTCTGCCCTATCATGTTAAGTGTAGAGTAGAATTAGCAGGATGCAATAACCAGTAAATACACATCTTGGCCCACTGAGGTTTGCACACGCCTGCAAACATCTGCTTTTGTTTTGTACTTCCATCTGAAGACAAGAACAAATATTTCCATTTCCTCTCAAATGTTGACAGGTGAGTCAGTGTTTCAACATTAAAGTAGGTCAGCCCGTGCTGCATTATTCAGAGTAGCAGCATGACACTTCTCAACGATAAAATATTGTCTAATACTAATTTGAAGCGATACAAGCACGTATCTGCTTTCTGCAGAAGAAAAGTTGCTTTAATTTGAAATTGTCCCTCCTCCATTTGGAAGAAAAATGTGAAGGATTACAAATCAATTCTTATTGCCTGCCTATCCTCCTCATCCTAGTCTATAGCTGGGCAAGCCCGCGACTTGAGGACAAGCATATGTGTGCTCTGAGGAAGCACAAGTGACAGCTGATGTACAGGGGTAGCAGCAGCTCCAAAAAAGAAGAACTGAAGTTACCTCAGCTACAACAAACTTCTGGGAATCTCCCCTAACCATTTACAGAGTCACAATCATAGCATTTTCTATTCCTTAAAGTGATTTCTCTCCCGTCTCACATTCTCTTCTGCATAATCTAGGGAATTATTCATGAATTAGGAAAATCACTGAGCGTTTGTACACAATCTCAAACTTTATATTATGGCATAACCAGTCTGAAATGTCACTTGTGGCACTGTAGAACACAGGCTCTATATGTGTTCATTTATCTTTATGTTCAAGTAGATACATGAGGGCTGCTCTGAAAGCAGTGCATTTATGATGTTCGCCCATAACATCAGGGGTGGATGCTGGTGGGATGGGAGTAGAGCCTGAACCTTCCCACCAATATCCCATTACATTTTGTTGCCACGTAACAGATGGCAGCAGAGGGGCAGCCTGACAGAACGGTGTCTAATACCGAAGAGCATATGGATCAAAGGAGTGGAACTGAATTCCCCCCTGCAGATAAAACGGCACCCACTAACATTCACTTGCTGAATGGTTATTGAGACCAAATAGTGAATGTCAGCACCACGAGGCGTGTTTCTGCAGTGATGGCACAAATGTGAAAGACAAGCCACGTTCCATGCACAGCTGTCACACCATGAAAGGAAGAGCGTTTCAGTCAGCTCATTCACATAAATTGGTAGATTATGACGAGGGAACTATGTATGGAACTGAATATCTGCTCCAAAACACTGGAAACATTGGTGGAAACACTGGAATATCGCAAAGTTTACGCCAGGTGGGTCCCCCAAATGCTCACAGAGGATCTGAAAGAACACTGTATGCAAGTTTGTCAAAACCTACTGAACCAATATGAATTAAAAGTGACAGTTTCCTGGATCACATCATTACTGGTGACAAGATCTGGTGTCAGCATTACAAGCCAGAGTCAAAAACAGTACCCATGGAGTGGTGACATGTGACTTCACCATCAAAGAAAAACTGCAGAATGCAGCCCCTCAGTGCGTAAATTGGCGTGCACTGTTTTGGGGGATAAAAAAAGAGGTGATCCTTCTGGATTTCCTGGACTTCAGACAAACCGCTAACTCTAGCCACTAAATCCTGATGCTGACTAAGCTGAAGGCCCGAACTTCCAGAGGCAGGCCAGAGAACAAGACAATCTTTCTTTTTCAACATGGTAATGCCAGGCCCCATTCCATTCCCATTAGAACACCATCAATCTTGGCTGAACCTACCACACCTACCATATTTGGCACCTTCTAACTTCCAAACAGATTTGGGCCAATGAAAGATGGACTGTGTGGGCAACCATTTTTCCAGCAGTGACACCATCATAGCATCTGTGAAACAGTAAGTCACCTTCACTGGTCCAGATTTGTACGAATGTGGCATGCAGGTTCTTGTTCATCACTGGTGAAAACGCACAGCTAATGGTAGTGACTATGTTGAAAAATAGTGTTTTGTAGCTGAGAATTTGCTCTATCAATGTGTTCTTCTGTTGTAGTTTCCATGGAAATAAATAGGAAACATTACTTTTGGAGCAACCCATGCACTAAATAAATATATCTGAAAATACCCTTGCAAATACAACAGCTTATGATCACAGTTGCAGCTGATGAGATGGAAGAAAAATCCTAGAACCTGTTATTGCAATATTAGCAGGGATAACAGATGTGGAGTTATCCAAGGGTAGAGATGAAAAAGCTAAGTCTTTCTCTAACAGTAATGCCACCTCCCCATTAGCAGCATGCTCCTCTACATCAGTTTCATCAGCTTCTGACCCTTACCAGACACAACAGCAGATACTTCAGCTCTTCTCCAGCACACTTCATAAAACCTCCAAAAAAAATGAAGGGATAAGAACTGGATGCAGAGAGGGAGCTATGCTAAACATACAACACTGGAGTTACCTCCCTGTAGAAATTCATGCTGACGTCAGCTGATATTTCTCTATTAAAATTAAAATAACTGTTTACAGCAAAATTTGTTTCTGGTTTTTAAAACTTTTCAGATTAACAAGAAAAACTCAGCAATCCTTCAGACAGAATCACAGAATTGCCAGGGTTGGAAGGGACCTCAAGGACCATGAATCTCCAACCCCCCTGCCACATGCAGGGTCACCAACCTCCCCATTTAATGCTAGACCAGACTGCCCAGGGCCCCATCCAATCTGGCCTTGAACACCTCCAGGGACGGGGCATCCACAGCCTCTCTGGGCAGCTGTTCCAGCACCTCACCACTCTCTCTGTAAAGAATTTCCCCCTGACGCCCAACCTAAATCTCCCTTCCCTCAACTTAAAATCATTTCCCCTTGTTCTGCTGTTATCTACCCTTTCAAAGAGTTGATTTCCCTCCTGTTTGTAGGCTCCCTTTAGGTACTGAAAGGCTGCAATGAGGTCACCCCGCAGCCTTCTTTTCTCCAGGCTGAACAAGCCCAGCTCCCTCAGCCTGTCCTGATAGGGGAGGTGCTCCAGTCCCCTGATCATCTTTGTGGCCCTCCTCTGGACCCTCTCCAACAGCTCCCTGTCTTTCTTGTACTGGGGGCTCCAGACTTGGACACGTAGATTACGATAAAACTCCCCAACAACTCTGATCTTTCTACGTATAAACATGAGCTGATGCTTTCTGTAGAAAAGACATGTTGCTAGCAACATTAAAGATTTGGCCAAATGTGTGTGGGAGGCTTGATACTGGCTACTAGCACTAGTTTACCAATTCACAGAAAGTCAAGGGAGGGAAGAATCTAGCTGAAACAGTAATAGATAAAATCACTGATATCCTTTCTCTCAGTCCTTCTCTATGCCACAAATTCTCTCTCTTCCAAATGTACAATGACAGCACATGTCAAATGACCCAAAGCACAGCATGACAGCACGTGTGCTGCCACATGGTGTTTATACACACTGGTAAAGACAACTATTTCCACGGCATGGATTTCCGTGGGCTGCCTTCTTGAACATGAGTTCTCAAACATACCTTTACCAGCAAACCAGAGAAGAAAATCTCCTGGTTTTTCAGAACCACGCCTCTGCATCCCATCTTTAAATAAACTTTCTTCCAATGCTCCTCTCAAACGCTTACCAATGTGAAAACAAAAAGACTTTTTAACTCTGACCACGCGTATTAACCACACTGATATCACTTTTTTATACTTTCTGATCAACCGTAACCAAATACATTTAACATATGAACGAACTTCATTGCTCTCTCTGTTCCAGTCACTGTATTTATCACAGAATTGCTCTCGTTACTTTTTTAAAGCAGTTTCTCTTTCCTCTAGGATGCTTAGCACAGTAATTTAGAGACATACAATGTTGTGTCTGACCAGCATATTGTCACACAGCATCAGTATGAGCATTTAAAATGCTCCTGACAGTTCTTCCTTCCATCCAGGTGATTGCAGTTATGTTGCAGAGCCAGATTTCCTCAATAATTGCAAATTACTATAAAGTATCATCAAAAAGCATGGATGAACCAGTTCAGATGCTGGTTTTCTGAGCAGGAGTCAGCAGTGTCTGCAATGGAAAGTGACAGCATTTGTTTGATTTTTATTTCCCTTGCTTAGACTCTGCTAATTTTTTTTTTTTTCCCTCCTCATTTTCCTTCATTAATGACAGAAGAATGTTTGGCACAGAAGAATCGCCCCTTCATTAAAAGAAAACTTGTGATAAGGTGACATATCAGTTACTAATTTTATTTCATTTGTTTTTATTGTGTCTTGAGAACACCAAAACAAGACTGTTTTTCCAATTAAAGTGTGAATCTCCACAGAAAACTGACTAAACAGTGACACCATGGGGTGCCTCGCCTGCTGGTGTTAATTAATTTGCACCTAGAATGACACAGCATACTTAGCATTCCAGCTGCTGCCCCTGTGTAATTAATGAGGAAAATAGAGGGCCTTTTTCACCCACCACATCATTGAACACTAAAGATTACTTAATAATTAGAGATTAATTGTGGTGCCCACCAAACACAACCCACCTGCTCTCCCAGGGAGCACAGGACTGGCACTGCAGCATGTTCAGACAGCCCCCTCCAAAAGGACAAAACAGAAGCATGCTTTGTGATGTACTGCTCTTTATAGGTCTCTTCCACCAGAACTACTCCAACAGTAAGCAAGGTCAGGATATTGCCAGAACGACTTAATTTCTTTTTGCTGAGGTATCAGTGGGTCCCTGAGCTGAGCAAATCTGTGGTCACGTTCCGACATTTTAAACACTGTATAAAAATTGCTTCCTAAACCAGTCTTTCTCAAAATAGCAAAATAATGCTGAATGCAAATTAAGCTGAGAGTCCTGAAGTGGGTCTAACTTCAGAGACAGCAAAGTTGTAAAGAGATCATTAAAATGCTGGTGACAGACATGCAAATACATTTGTTTTCCCATATTTTATTTTAAGCACAAATTACTTGCATTGATATTCACTTCAAGGAAAAAAAAAATCTTTAAGTTAGAAACACAGGTTTAAAAACATAAATGAAAAGATATTTCTGGAAATGAAGACTGAAGTGCAGATGAAGTGCTATATTTTTAAAACAATTTTGATAGTCACAGTTATGTCCAACCCATTAATTTAAAGATCTGTTATAATTACAGCTTTCCCTGTAAGCTTGATGATATCTCTGATACAACTAATTTATGAATCCAGAACGAAATTCATATTCATTATTTTAATTTTAGTCACATGAATTAATCCAAAATGAGGACTTAGGACCTCACTGTGTTTGGCATTGTACACACTGACATGACCCCAAATCTCTAATACATATTTTAATATGTTTAAACAAAATGCAAAATCTGTAAGAGATAAAGTCAAACTAAATCAAAAGAAAACTGCAAGCAATTTTTTTTTCAGGACAGCTAACTATTTCTCACATTGTTCTTGATCTTTGTTTCCCCTCTTTCAATGGAATTTTCCATTCTCACTTGTTTAGAGGACAAAAATGAGGCTGATTAACACATGCTTTAGTGGTATTTCACACAGCATTCCTAAGCCAATCCTTATTTTAGGACGATTTTCTTTCTATCTACAACTTCAAGTTCAGTCAGTTTCTAAATTGTGCTCGCCATGCTTGACCTTGCCATGCTAAAATAACTGGGAAGCTTGGCAATGACCTCAGTGAACCTACAGCTTCATATTCTGCTCCACAGGTCAGGAAGGCTACAAATGAACCTTGAATGTAGTGATCCAGATCAACTCAGAAAATGGTCATTTCAAAACATTTCACATCTGGATTCTGCTGCTAATGATGAGAGAAAAATTATCCCTGATTATACACAAAGAGTAAGAATCCAAGCTTTGTTTGCAACTGAGACATTTCAATTATAGCAGTTGAGCTGCAAGAAGAGTAGAAATACCATTAGCATTAGTAATCACGATTACTATTAGTAACAATAGTAAAAATGCTATCGAGCTCCACACCTAAGGTGCACAGAAACCATGATGCTGATGCTATACAATCCCTTCCAGATTTCCATGCATTTAAAACATAGCCCATGGTGCTGTCTGCCCTTTTGAACACCAAACACGGACATGTCACATCAGCTCCTTGAAACCCAACTCATTCAAGAGGTCAAAAGCTGCACATCCCAAAGTGGGAGGCACTATTAGAAGTGTAAGTCACTGTGCTTTAGGTGAGGAACAGTTAATATTGAAAAAAGTTATTTTAATTCTTTTATAAATGAGATTCATTGAAGTGGTCTGAAGAAAACATCACCCCTCCTCCCCCCCCCCCAGGAAATGAAGCCAGCATGCTGATGCTGTTCTGACCATAACCCACTTCTTCTGGGTGCCCATTGCTAGAAACGATGCCCTGCGTTATTTGTTTTCTTAACAGTGTTTTTGTGAAACCTGCATCTCTCCAGATCTTTCAGGGTGACACAGCACTGTGAGAGACATCATGTCTGATTACATCAGTCAGACTGCATTAGGCTGTGTCAGTAATGACTGCCAATGTGACTGATGTGACTGGGTGTGACACCGTCAGGCCAGCTCCTAATCTGCACAACATCACATAGATTTCTGCTTAAAGGAGAACAGGAGAAAGAAAAAGCTCAAAGGTCTCATACAAACTGACAATGAATTTAAAGAAATCTATTTTGTGTATAAGAAATCTTTCAAAAGCAAAACTGACAGAAAAACCATTACATCAGGGATGGAGTAGCCAAGTATAAGATGTGCCTGCAGTCAGCTGTGCAGATGTCTGTGCTGTACTGAGCATATCTTTTTGAAGATAGATTTGATCATGGCAGGGCAGAGCTGTTTGCTTTTAAGGAAGTATTACTTATTAAAAAACTTGCCTGACCATCCCTCTGATGCTTCAACAAGAATGCTCTCTAATAATTCTATATGTGTAAGCACAGCAGGTAAAAGAAAGCACTGTAACCCTCAGATACTTCTGGAAAACCATAAATTTATGTGGACCCTAAGTGCTGCTGGTGTAGCACGATGAAGTATTTTAGTGTTATTAACATGCAAGTCACTAACAAATTTCGAAGAACTCTTCTGGTGCCCGTCTGATCCTTCTGGCATTGGTTCCAAGCTGGCAAAGGCATCTGCTTCCCTGGGTCAGTGATAGGGGACTGCAGTCTGAGTGCCTGGGCTGCAGAGCAGCAGCCAGGAGCACTTGCAGCAGGACCTTTAAAAGCTTCTCTCCTGCAGTACTAATGTAAGTTCACAGATGAGATTTAAGCCATCCTCAGCAATGCCAGCATTACAGAAGTCAGCACATTACTTGCCGTGGATGCATCACCCCTAACCCTCAAAAGAGTAGGCAGTCAGGAGAATCCAAAACAAATCAAAGCCGGGAAAGCATCTAAAACACTTCGATTTTCAAATGGTGAGAGAAAAAAAAAAATCAACCTCTTTCAAAGCAGATCCCCTTCTAAAATCACGCTCAAAACAGGCAAAAATTCTGATGAGTAACAAGCACATAAGGGCCATTTATCCTCTTAAAGTCCTACTAAATATTTTTTTTCCTTTTTCATGGCCAGTTGGAGAATTCTCATGGCCAAATACTCAGAGAAGCAAGCTGCATGGGAGCTGTCACACTGCTATTTCCAATGTAAAGCACTTAACTCAGACTGGCAGAGCTACATCTTGAGCAGCAGCTCTTCACCTTCTAGCTTTGCCTCTCTGCTGAAATTACGAGCTACGTGTTTCGTGTATCACAAGTGCTAGAAACCAGAGGTACCACACACTTCACATGGACTGACGCTCACTTGAAGATAGCAGTTAACCAGCATCAACTTCTGTAGAAAAGGAAATGGCAGGCGACCAATTCACATACATCAGACTAAATGTGAGTTTGCCCCAGTGAAGGGTAAGAGAGGAGAGTAGATTCTTCCCCCCTCCACCCCCCCTTTTGAACAAAGCCCCAGTGAAGGACTTTTGGCTTTGATAGCATCCAGTGTGTGGCAAAGAGTGCAGCACTACCAGAAAGAACAGGAATTGTAGCCCATGTAATTCAGGGGAAAAACAGTCTGTTTTGTTTTGTCGGTTGTCTCCGCAGTTGAGAATATTGTGCCCTGCAAAAACAACCTCATGGTCACACAGGGACTAGAGGAGCTATGCCTTGCAGTGGCTGGAGGAAAACAAAGTCGTGCACACAGAGAAATGCATGACATGCTCAAAGCCAACATATTGATCCCGGGTACCCAATCCTAACGTGTGCTCTCTGCCAAGTGCTCAAGCCCATATTAGCTCAAGCTAATAGCCCAGCTGCAGGGGTAGACATGCCTGCCAGCAAGAGCATCAGCTCCAGCAGCAGTGCGATTTACAGAGAGGAGGAGAGGATTGCTGGCATTAAACAGATCTTTGCTCTGGGTACAGCAGTACAAAAGCTGACAATGCTTTTGCCCTGTCTGCAAGTGACTGCGTGCGGGCCTTTACACCAGTCTTGTGCATCACTCGGAGCTCAACCATGCAAGAAGCCAAAGATAAAAATTTTAAAGAGTGCTTACTGTGGGAGTAAAGTAGATTGAAATACGTTTTTGTATGTATGTATGCACAAGAATTAATCTTGGATATTACAAAACTTCCATTTTGTTTTGTGGGGGTTTTTTGTTGGTGTTGGGTTGTTTTTTTTTGTTTTTTTGAAGAAAGAAAGATTCCACACTTAGACACACAGCAACACCTACTGCAGACTATAAATGCAAAGGAATTTAAATAAACTGACCATGCTGAGCTTTCACCTCAAAAACTCCTATTCAACAAGCAGAAGAAAAATATCAGACCAATGGCAAGTCACACAGGCACATTTGAAGGTCTATCCCCATCCTTAAACTCCACTTCCAAACGTATCCAAGTGCTCTGACCAAAATCAGCCCTCAATGTGAAATAAGAAGTAAATGCATTTTTGCTTCATTTCAGCCTTATCTTTGAAGGTCATCACTCCCCGCAACACATTTTGCTTACAACAGAAAAGAGACAATATTTTCCATGATGTTGCTTCAGTAAATTGCATGAGTCAAATTAATTTGCATGTCCATTTTCCACAAAAAGTTTTCTGAAGCCTAGAGCTCCGTACAAGCATGTATAAATTAATTGTCTTCAGAATATCAGAAGGATATTATGTGAATATTGAAACTGGGATCTTGGTATGCAAACTTTAGCATTGAAGAGCTGAGCAGAATGCAGAGTGTAAGCCTGCATGGAAATATAATTTATTGCAAATCATTTTGTACCTCATGCAGAAAAGTTGCATTTGCCTCTTCTCCAACTCACACTCCTGAAAAGAAATAAAAGATACTTTTTGCTGGAGTTTCCAGTAGGAAAAAAGTTATTGATATTTCTAACTTGAATTGATCAAACCTTAATTCTAATTTCTGTTTCAGAGTCTGCTTTTCAATTTTACAGCCAACCTCAGAGAAATGGAGTTTCCAGCAAGTCCATTTGAATATCTCGTTCCAGCAACTTTCATCCACTACCTTTTCTAGGATGCAGCAAACCATGCTACTTTGGGGAGCTTTTTCCTGTCCAGAACAGTTACAAGGCTATACGAAATCTGTCGCGTACCATCACATTCAATAGCAATAGGTTGCAGTAGCAGTAAGGTCATAAAGTCAAGACTACCTAGTTTTACAAGCTACATCTTACCCAGTGCCATTGCAAAATCTGTCTGCGTCAGCCATGCTTTTGAAATACCTCTCTGTGAACCCAGGTGATGGGTTTTTAAACTAGGATACCAGAGTCTGATTTACTATGTTCTTTGGCTCTTCTGAAACACAGGGCATCATCGCTTACAAACAAGATCATTTGAAATTAGGAATTTCTAAACACAATCACTTCTTAATTCTTCGTTCAAGTCTTCCTGCAAAAACAGCAGAAAAGGTACACGTTTAAACCTGCCATGGCTGCCTTCTTCTTTCTCAACTTAGATGAGCTAAGATTCATCAGGGAGTTTCCTAGTCCAGAATTTTAGTAAGATATCAACCTTGTCCGGAGCACATGATGGTCTAAATAGAGCTTTAAACATGCTGAACAGTGGATGAGAATTCATTCCCTACAAAAGCTCATACTAGAAAGCAAATTCTTGGCCACCACTGTGTATACTGTGAATGAAACTGTGAAAAGTTAACCAGTCCAATGACACCTTGATCCCAGCCCTGCTCAACAACAAGCAATGAACACAGACATGACTGAGATGTCTGCCTGGAAGCTATCCTCTAACCCAGATGACAGCAACAGAAAAAATACATTCAAGAGCTTGGCATCCAAGTCTTGCAGCTGTCAAAGCAGAGTGGCCACAGGTGTTACTTCCAACCATGAAATGCACTTGGGAGGGAGAAGGCAAATTAGAGAACAAATGCTACCAGCAAAACAGGGAGAGCAGGGCAGACATAAAAACCTTTCACATGCCCCCATAGCAGCTTAGATGTTTTCTGAGTATAGGTATGGAGAAATGGCAGATAAATTGGTAACCTTGCCTTGTTAAGTGTGGACCTTGAATGCAGGTGTGTTGGCACACACCTACCAAAAAAAAATATTCACAAAAAAAGATTAAATCAAAAGACAGAAAAAAAAAAAAAAAAAAACCTTACAACTGAAAATACCATATTTTCATACACTAAATATACATTATATGTTAAAGATATATGTTATAGCACATGTTATAACATTTTATCATGTTATATACATATATATGTATTTATTTAGAACATTGAATGACTGTAAGGAAAACATACAGATGTTTGCTTTTTACCCTCCAGCGATTTCTCAGTGATCTGGAGATGTACCTCTTTTCTATTCATTTTTCTTCCTGCTCTGTCTAGGTTTTCTCCTTTCATCCCTATGGTCAGCTGTCCTTTGTCATTACAAGTGCCATCCATGCAGGATGCTACTTCTGCAACTGCCACCCTTACAACTGTACTCATGTCCTCCCCTGTGCTATGTAAAGAGCTACATGAAAACTGGTAATAGTAGAGGTGAGCCTGTGAAAAATCTGGGTACAGACTAACAAAAGGTAATCAAATGAGGGAATTTACAAAAATAAAAACACTTTGGTCTAGTTTTCAATTCTTTTTAAAAAAATAATGAGACTGTGAAGAAGAAAAGCTGTAGAAGGCTTCGTAACACATTTTGCTTTGGCTTATATCTTAATCAGCAGATTAAACAATTTAAACTAGTTGGACACGGCAAAACTGTTCAGCATGTGCTGGCTCTCAGATTCACTATGTTCATCAACTATTACCAGCTGCTGGTAGGCTGGCACTGAAGCTGTTGTTCTACACAAGCATGAGTGAAGCTTCCCAGTTATCTCTCCATGGCTAACTTGCCTAGGCACAGAAAACAACTGCACTAGGATAGGAGAGCACAGAGTGCAGAAGGATGTGGAAACAGAACGATGTGTTATCTACAAAGGACGAGGAACTCCTGTCAACTTTCTAAGGCTACAGAATTAGGGTAATGGATCAGCAGCCACACTGACAGCAGGAGAACGATCCCTCCCACTGAACCCTAGTAATGCCATCCCTTCCCTCTCCATACCCCTCCAGAACACTTCTGGGCATAAGGAGGGAAGTTACAGCAGCAGAATGCTGTGGAAATCGTTACAACTGAAGTTGTGCTACACACAGAAATAAATCGGGCAGTTTCACTGTGACAACCAAAGGCAGATGCAGGGCTCAGCCACCTTCCCTCTAAGCTGCTTAGTCACTCCAGGAATGGATTCCACTTTACTTCAACTCTCTGCAGTTTATAACACCCTTCCCCACCTCTCCTCCCCTTTTTAAACAGAGAAATTGCAAGCAGTAAGGGAATTTGCCTCACTAAAATACCTTAATAGCAATGTAAAGCTTAAATCACGTGGAGTTTCAATGGAAAATATCCTTCATTTTTCCAACAACAGAGTAAAAAAGATTTTTTCTTAAATTATCAAATCCAGGTATTTTGACATTTAGATTTTCCTTTTCTTTTGTTTCATTTATTTATAAGTAAATTTACGATAATCAAATTTATAGGCAATTCTAACAGTTGATTTCTTAACCCAAACAAATTACGAAAAATTAGCTAAATGCTTTCCTATTCAGCTTTAAAAAGACACATTTGTCCCCATCAAAACATCTGAGCCTAAATTCTTATTCCATGTAGCCTCCTGAAATGCAAGAAATCAGTCACTGCGTAACCACAATAGTTAGATTTAAATATGTGAAGCAGGACATGGTTTAAGTTCCCAACTTTGTAACTGCGACATGTTTGAACTATTCAGGCACATGACTGAATCCTCAGAAACGCAGAAGTAATATACAGATTTGTCTCATGCAGAACTTTCCACAGCCACATAAAAAGGCTAATTCCCTTGGTAGCTTTTCCCTCACAATTGGTCTCCATGTCCATTTATCCCAAATGTTCTCCATTGAGTACCCACACTTTGCAACCCAAAGACTGGGACCATGAGCTGGGCTACTCAAACTGAAAATTCAATGCTGATATTTAACACTCAGTTATTACGTAGCTAGATGACCTACAGAGTGCTGGGATGGTGGTATGCACCAGGTCCACAGGGTCACCTGTTATCAACAGTGCAGAAGTTCAGATCAACAAATGCCAGCCCAAGAACCCATGGCTCTTTTTGGGTTTTGGCTGCCTCTACTCTGTTTTCACTCCACTAGGCATTAAAAAGCTAGTCATTCTACAGCTGTCACAGAGCTGGTAACAGCACTTCAGAAATTAAAGATGTCCGTAGCATGCACGAGTTTTACAAACAATAAGTTTAATTACAGATGGAGTTTTAGCATTCAACTCATTTAGGTGCTTTGTTATCCACTGCCACCAAATTGCAGCTAACAGTGCCTAAATACATTAATTGTAAGTAGATTTTATCCACATGCATCACACAGCCCAATTTCACTTTAGGAAAAACGCTGCTCTTATGGAATTGCTATTTATTACAAGATTTATTTTACATGGACATCTGAAAATACTATGAGACTTGCAACATTGAAAACCATTTACTGCTTTCAAAACAGAAGGCAAAAAAAACCAACAAACCAACAAACCCAACAGGCATTATTGTTGGTCCTATTACTACCCATCTTGGGATAAGAGACTGACTTTGATTAAAACCACAAAAAAGTCTATTACTGCCTTCCTGCCTTTATTCTCTTCTGCTCCTCCACCCCAAGTTCCCATTACAGACTACAGCATGAGTATTTCAGCTCTGATGCTGACAATAAGATGGAGAGACTATTAAAGAATTGAATCCACTCATCATCCCAACTCTCATTATATGTTAGATACAACCTACAACTTGCAAAGCCTCTATCTCCAATGGCTATGAACAATGGACTAAATTGAGGTACATTATATGAACTCATCTTACCAGCTTTTTCCAAAAACAATAATATATTCTACTTTCTCCAACATCTCTTCAGTGTGACCAATAGAGAGGACTGAACTAGGTAGGTATCAGGCTCTGCAAAAGCCCAGATGGACAATTTAGAAAAATGGGAAATACAGTGAAAATGTTAAGGTAAGGCTGTTTTAGGAAGGACACGACTCATAAATCTAAGGATTTCCAAACATTTGCTACTGCATAGCTATTTGAAAACGTAAATAGTAAAATAGAAGTCTCTTTACAACACACTAAGCTCCAATTTAGCATAATGAATATTTTTTTCTGGAACAAATGATGTTTGTTTGAAAGTAATGTCAAGTGTTTTTCTTCCTGTTCCAATGTACACCACTGCATTAGAATGAATGAGCTTCTCAGCCTCGACATAGAGGACCTTAAGCTGGCAATTATCTTGAAAAGAGGCTGTCCCAGTCTTCCCTGAGAGTGCACAGAGCAAAAGACTGAAGGAAATATGGCATTTATGTTCTGTACACCCATCTGTGCCTTGTCTTCATCTTGGTGGGCAGAACTCTACCTATCACAACTGGAGATGCCCTGGGATGTCTACATACGATCACATATTGCTGTTATCAAAGGAGATGGTAATCATACATAAGAATCCATGGTTAGGAAAACAAAAAAACAAACTACCATTATCTACACAGTGCTCCCAATAACGTACTGTTTGGTTTTTGTTTTGTTTCTAAAAATAAATTAATTTCTGTGACTCAATATAATTGTAAATCTGAGATTGTTATGCTCATGAATAATAACTAACTCGGTGTGGATTTCTTGCAATAAATGTTTAAAAATGTGGTGATTTTCTAGGAAATGTACCTTCTGTTTCAAAATGCTAACTACTTTGGATATAGCTCTATTAATTTCATTAACATGTAATATATAACAATATATTACAATGATAATTGAGAAATAGGTACTTCAAGCTGCCAACCATTTCCCTAACCAGAAAACTTTAATGGCACAATATTGATGTATATTACAGGATACCTGACTGCCCCTACTGGCAACACACGATGCTGCATATTTCAAAAAAGCTGTCTAAGGTATTTTGCAATTAGACTACACAACATTGCTTAAGTTTCTTTCCCCCTCTATTAGTTTTCATGATGGGACCTCCATATCATTCACAAAATTAAATGTGGGGTGAAATTCACAACTGATATTTACTCAGCTACCTAGTTTTACACTTTCCCTGTGAGAGGGGATCTCCCCCAAACCTTTCAGTTGTTATTTCCTAACAGACAAGCACAGTAACAAAGTATAATTTCCTTAACGATCTGCACTTATTAAGAACTATATTAGTAGGTAGGATGGCTGTTTTGATATGATCATGATTTTTAAAATGTTATTAAGCCACTTTACAATGAAATTAACAGCAACTGCATGATTTTTCCATATCGTGGAATTTGATTAAATACCATTTACAGTCAGATACTGAATTTCCTAGAATTGGATAGGAATTTTGTTACATGGATTCAGAAGACCAAGACAACACCCTGCACGCTATTTGGATCTTAAAGATCAAATTCTGAGTTCATTTAAAATGCCATTTACTGTTTTGATCAAGATTTTCAGGAATCTGAAAATGTGCCCAGTGATGTGAAGCTACCCAGGAGCCACTTTTCAGTCAGATAACTGCTTTAGATTTTGTATATGCCTGCTGTATTTGCTGAAGATAAACAGCTCTCTAGTCAGACTTTGTTTTTATGAACCATGACTAAACGCTACGCTCAGTTTCAATTTACCAGATGAAGGCCCTAAAAATGCATTTTTTTTTTTCAAATTAGATTTTTCCTTGTTAGCATTTACATTTGTGTTCTAGTGTGGGTGAAATTCATCAGCTAAAAGGCCTGTAAACATAGCAAGACCAGGTGATGAGGCACACGGCACAGGAAAAAAGATGAAGTGCAGGCAAAAGAACATTAGCTCCCATATAGTGTCAGGGAAGCATTCCATTCTTCCCAGTGTTTAAGCACCCACTGGGATGCAGGCAAAACTTCAGCATGACACAGTCTGGTCAGACTGCAAAAGCTATTCCATCCTACTGTCAGAAATTAAGAGCACTGAAGTTCTTAAAGCAAAGACCAAATACTGCCATAAAATTTGCTAGTTCAGATTTACCACCAGATTTCCAGCTTGCAAGTCAAGAGTATTTCATTAAGGGAAATAAACTCTATCTACACTGGTCTCATTTGCTAAGCTACTGCTGCTCCACAGCTTTATTACAAGATTTGCAAATAACTTTTTTTTTTTTTTTTTTTTTTTAATGTAATGACAATATCTAGTATGGAACAAACCACATTTATGGCACTTCTGTTTTCTTCACACGTAACAAAAAACATATTTGACATGAAATCTCCATTTGATCAAATGTAAAAGGACAGCATTGAACAGATCATATATATATATATATATATATGAAGGAAAACATCATACATAATACTATACAGGTCTGTAATTTCTGATCACCTCTCTAAATGCCCACTAACCATTTAACAAGGTGACAAGCATCTTGCTATGCTTCATCTAGCAAACAGTGCTAGATGAAGCATAGCATATAGAAAGAATATATATAAAGAAAATGTTACCAAGTCATCTCTTGGCCTTTCTAAAGAGAAGCCTTGAGATGTCGCCTAAACTCTGGACTGCCTGCATTCACTTCTGCCTTGGGAAACCAGCAGGAAACTCAGCTGCTCATGACCCCACAGAAGCTGCAAGTATCACAGTCAGGACTTAAATTATAGAAAGACTTTGAAGTTACAGTTTAAAAAAAAAAAATTAAAATATATTTAAAAAAAAAAAAAAAAGGATTCATCTTGTTCCATGTATGTCTTTTTCCTGAGATGATTGTACTTTCTCCACGTTAACCAATATCTCAAACTCATCATGTTTTAATAACTCCATAAGGCACTGTGAGCGTACAGATGCACAATCACCAAGATCTTTAAAATTATTACTGCATTTATGGATGTCAAAAATCACTCCAGATGTGATGGGAAGGGCAGTGTGAAGGCAGCTGCTCCTGAGGCAAGACTCAGTATCGGAGCTGCATAGAAAAAAAACACTAAAAAAATATCTTTCCACTCAAGGAAAAGTTCTGTCATTTTTTTAAGCCAAATCCAGATGCAGTACATCTGCATCTTTCCCTTATGACCTCTCCCAAAAGTCACACTTCTTCCCTTCGCAGCCTTCTCCTTTGCCTTTCTTTTACTTCCTCAAATAAATTCTTATCACCTCATCCAATTGCTCTGCTTCCTTTACTCTCCCACTCTCTGTCTTTGCTCCCAAGTGCTTCTCCATTATTACTTCTTTATCCTTACTCAGTTTCTTACTAGATTTCATCTCTTTCCATCACCGGATGCACTTTCCAATATGTAGTTCTATAAGCTCTGCTTCTCCAGCATCTCTTGGGGAAAACCTGCCTCCATCTTATTCTAAACACAGCGAAACTGAAATTTCATGTTAGGTACAGTGGGGATTATCATAATACTATCCCTGCTTTTTACTTCTTATAATTTAATTTATTTTTTCTGAGTTTGTTTTGATGAAACTAAATATAAACTAGAGCTTGAAAACGCAAGAGATATCGGTGTCCAAATCATCCAGGACAGTGGTTTTGCTTGGCTCAAATTCCCTTGCCTCTTTCAGGTGCTCCCACAAGTTCCATTAGCATTCACTACAGGCACAAAGGACACAGAGCACTGGGCTCTGTGCAGGACCAGAGCCAAACTCCAGTATAAATAGCTACACAGATCTGCAACACAGAAAATACCTGCAATGAAAATCCGCAATCCCCAGGGCTTAAAGAATTAATACATTCAATTAACATAGACATTTGCACATATTCTGAAGTAGCATCTCTTTCTTTTCATGCTGAATTTTGAAGGAGATACTTAGTATTTGATTATTTACCTGTAGAGGATTCTCTATCTATGGTATCTCCTACATGCAAAATTATTACAATAAAGAACACGTTTAATTTAGAGCATAATTTTTAAGTTTCCAAAAACAAAAACAATTTCTGACTTAATAAGGAGATTGATAAATCTATCGGATTTATGAGGTATAAAAAAATCAAACCCACGAGAATTCAACTTACAGTGGTTCATAAGCGTTATTTCCAACTGTTAAGTTGATGCTTTATGGAAACATTATGCAATTTTTTCAGTCCCATTGGAGAGTTTTGTCTCTTCTCACTTCTTGAATGAATGCCTGAAACAATGTACTCCAACCTGTTCTGGATAAAAGTCTTAAGATGACATCCTGTTGCTCTAAAACAGATCACAGCACAAAATTCATCACCAATGCCCGGCTGGCATCCCTACTGGTATCTTAAAGAGTGCACATCCATGCTGGCATTGACCCTGCAGAATACTGCTCTATACAACTAAAGTGAGCAGAAGGACACAGCAAAGACTTAGAAAACAGTTGTTTTCTGTTGTGATTCTGATGTGGATTCTGTTCCACATCAGAATCATATGCATAGATGTTCGCTTGGTATTATTTAACTCTTTCACATTTTAAACAGTGAGATTTTGAACTCAGACGTGTCTTCTTTGTAGCTTTGTACTGCACCTATCAGGACCACACTGTGATTGCAATTAAGAAAACAAACAATTCCGTGAACTGTAATTATTTATAATCTATAATCTCCATTTCTACTAAAATTGATCTAGCCGTTATTTCTTAGTAACACCTTTGCAAATGACTGTTTCAGGAATACAGTAATTTACTTCTCTGCAGATAACAAGGTTACATGCCACTGTTACTTCAAGATGATATACATCATAATAGTCTACTTTTTTTTTTTTTTCCAAATTATTTAATGTTTAAAGTTTCCTAATAGTTTTTCCGTACCTCTGAAAAATTACTGCTAGGGCACATGTTTTCTAAACTAGTTTTTTCCACCCATGTCCACATCTGATTTGAATGTGAAGATACCTAATTACACTTCTAAACTAACTTCGCATTTTAGCTAATCCATTGTGTCCTGCATGCAAACACTACAAATTAAGACCTGTTTACATTTTGAATCTTCTGCACCTCTGTGTTTTTAAAGACGACATAAAATGTGTTTACTGTTATACTACTGTGGGGGTCTTGACATTTTGCTTTCTAATCTACCTGCGTGCTAAAAAAAAAGTCACATGTATCTTCTTTAAGCCTCTTATATCACTTCAGCATTGAGTAAGGTTGGGGTATTTTAAGTAGCAGCCACGTATTCCACTGCTTTCAGTCTTTATTTACACTGTTATTCAGTACTTTCAGAGAAACTGAGCTTGTTAGCATGGTGACAAACTCTGGGGTATTATGCTGTCGCAAACAGATAATCAGTTGAAAGAATCAAGTTTAAAATACTCTGATTTGATACAGAATTGACATAAGCTAAGATAAATTGGGAGAAAATAAGTTTTCTGCATTGGGCTTCAAAGAAGAAATTACAACTCAACAGGAAAAAAAAAAAAAAAAGAGGAAAAAAAAAAAAACCCGAAAATCACAGAACTTGATCTGCCAGAGGTCAAGTCAATAAGGAACGGACTAAGAGGAATACTAAGGAACACACTGGAGGGGAAGGTAAGAGAACAGTACTGCAATAATTGATCCTCACTTGGCAGGGCAGGAGCAGAGACTCAAATATTTTGTTTTATGAACTGATTACAACACTCGTGCTTTTAATTTTTTGACATTAAAATTTCATAAGGACTCTAATGTTGACTTACTGCTCATTTACAATAGCTACACTGACAAAATCGACCGTGATGACTCTAAAAGCTTTTTAACAAACTACATGGACTATAAACTAGCCTTGACAAAGGAGCCTTTAGAGACTTTCAAATGTAGCAATGTATGCTTTATTAGGACTTGTTGTTCTTTACGACAGTCTGAAAACTGGGTTTTTCTTTATATTAAATTTCAAAGCCACTAAAAATCTGTGCGAATAGGGTAAGGTGAGGCCTTTTGGGGTTAGCTTACAGACTTCTCATAGTTGCTTTAGATCCTACTACCTGAGCTGCAGTTGAGTTTCCGGAATTTCCAGGATTTACAAAACCAAGCCAGAACACAAAATGCTCCATTCACCCTTCTCAATCAATGTGTATTTTCAAGCGCTTGAGAGAACCTTCCCTGTGTCTGCTCCTGTGTTACAAATGCAAATCACACCATTTCATGAGGCAGATATGCCCCATGTTTGGGTAGTATGAAAAATCAGCTTTCAGAAAAAAAAAAAAAAAAAAATCTGATGATAGTTTTCTGTAAAGTTGACCAAAATGATATTCTCTCTTCCAATCAGAACCATTCTTTTCATCCATATACTTTCCTCCCTCCCCCAAAAAAGGGTACCTAGCTACCCCATAGGGTAAAGAACGTATGAGAAACACCAGAAATATTTACCTATAAAATGGGATTGGGAAAGGCAACTGAAGGACAAGTGGAAAGGTGAAGAGTTGAAATATCTGCTGGAGTCTTGTTTGTTTAAATTAGCAACTGATTACCACTTGCCCACATCAACTGCAATCAACAGTATTTATATTTATCCTTGGCATTTCCTTCCGAACTATCAATCAAAACATTTCTTTCTGGATTTCATCTTAACGTCCTCTCCTAATCTCCAAAATATGTGGACATAGAGCCTAATTCAACAACACTTCATTAAAAGTAAGAAATACTGAGTAATTGAGGAGATATGGGTGATTTTTTCTTTTTACTTCTAATACAAAGCTGATCCATTCCTTTAGAGTTTAGGTAAACTGAAGCCTTATTGAGGTCAAATTTGCTCCAAATACTTGAAAATTACTTTTCTAACAAGAAAATATTGAAAAACTACTCCTCTGTACATAGCAATAAATTTCCAAACCCCAGTTTCTTTTGTTTCCTGAAAACATGACTTTAACTGGAAATACACTTACGAAGCTTAAGCTGCAAATCCATCAGCTCTTCCTGCCAACCTAGAGATGTTCCACTTTTACAAGAATCCATTATACGTGAAAAAAGCTAGTAGTCTTCTTAGTTTATATAGAGAGATTTAAAATAGACATTGATGCTTGATTCACATCTTGGATTTTTTAATTTTTATTTTGTTTAAACTCCACTAAGCTATTTCAGCAACTACTCGACACTGCCATTCAAACATAAGCACAGCAGACCCTACTATTGTCAAAGACCGCAACACCCCTAGAGTGTTTCCCATTTGCAACAGTTATAAGACATTTCCCTTATCTGGAGAGATGGTATTTTCTTATGTGCACTCACTTTGCACCTGCAAGCATACAGGCACACAGCCTCCTAGTTTGATCAATTTTTCAAAATGAGTTGGAACGCGCAAAGAAATGTTCAGTGAGTTTCTGAAATAGTCTGACTGTTCTAGAGCTCCTTGTTTGTATGATATTCCACTCCTGATAATGTACTGAATTATTATTTTAAATACAAATACACAGAACATTCAGGCTGATAGAACCTTATGAATGACTTTTTAAAACTTAAAAGCCAGGCAAAGACTTTGCATTTAAATTGATTTTTTAAAAAGGGTTTCCTGAACAGCCCTGTTTTCATGACCACACTTAGTGATACCTACCTACCAAGACACCATAAAGTACGGGTAGCCTAGAATAGAATGACATTCATTTACATACAAATGAACTCATTACTATTGATTTATTTATTTTTTTTTTTAACCAGCTGTTGATTCAAAATTTGAAAGATGTTTTATGAAACTACATAAAACATTAAGTGATGGCCATCCTGTTATCAGAGACCGTTATTAATTCTTTATACTACTTTTTATCTGCATTTTAGTAACCATCATTCCATATGTTGATTTTAATCAAAACTACTGCCCCTCAAATTTTAATCCACATTAGAAAGTATTTACAACTGTAAAGCACGTTGTATTGACTGTTCTCAAGAAGTTTGAACTACGAAATGACAAGCTAACAAAACATATACTCATATTTTAATGGAACAAATACGTTATACTTCCTGTCAAGGAAATACATATTCTACCCATCGCTTAAAGCAATATCAAGTTTACAGGCAATCTCTGCTGAAACCTCCTTCAATAAACATTGACTTCAAAAGGATTAACACACATCTTTTCAGAAGCCAGCTCTTAATCAGTATTACAGGTTTTCTTACTTTGAAACAGCAGGAACTGATGTTTTTACTCTATAATTTACTGTTTAGCAGGTAAAATGCTACACCCTCTTCCAAAACGCTCACCTGGGTAATTCCAGGAGATAACTAATTCCTCCGTGCCCTACATGTTTGTATAGATTTTGTCATTCTGTAAATGACTTCGATTGGATTCACGTTCTACCTGGTGGATTCTTTACGTGACAATAGCATGAGAAGGCCCAAGGGACATGCCCTAGATCAGGAGAAGATCTGCTGAGAAATACCTGCCAGAAGGACATTGCATACCTTCAGTGCTGCTGTCAACACTTTCCTTTGCAGATGGGCAAACTAATTAAATGATTATTGGTCATTTAATATGAATACATTAGAAGTTATAGAGAAAAAATAGAAAAATGAAAAAAAAAAAAAAAAAACTATCCTAATGCAGCAGTATCCCAGTAGCTGGGATATGCGCAATAACCTTGACCACAGTGCTTAAAATTATCCCCCAAGAAGTAACGTCCTCCTAATCTGAGGTGCCAGCTGAACAAGGACTACCATGGCTCAAACAACAGAATGAGGATGCCATGAAAGTAATTGCAGGTAAATGGAGAAGCTACCACATTAGTGTCCTTAGCCAAAAGTGCCCAACGATGACCAGAAGCCCTTCATGTCATGGACCCACTTTCATCCCAGAGACACTAGATTTTGTCCCTCCTCTCCCATGCCCACAAAGCCCAGCTCTTCCTCTTGCCATACTTACACCTGCCCTGCATCTCACCTATCATGCATTTCTGCATTCCTCTATCTCAACCTTGACAGAAGGCAGAGCGCAGCCTTTTGCCACTTTGAGACACGATTTGTTTAAGCAGCGAGTTAGCACACAAATAAAAAAATGAACAACGCAAGACAAAAACAAAACAGCTCGGTTCTTGCCAAATGCTGACTAAAAAATAGCCCAGCTTGAGGGCCTAACCACAACATTTCATAGGGATTTCAAAAGACAGTTTTAGACACTGACACCATTTTTTCATGCCAGATTTTGATTATTACAAAGCCATAGCAATGTACAAGCCTACTGAGATATCCTCTGGACTATAAACCTTCCCATCACTGAGCATGAATTAATAATTTCTAAAGTGGCGGATTTTAGTTTAAACGTTGCAGCACATTACTGTTAACATTATAGCCTCTAAAACTGCAGATTGTGTACTACTGTTCATGAGTTTCCTTCCTGCGGAGTTTTTGGAGGAAACAAGCATTCAAGAAAAAGCATTGCTAATTAGCTTGGAGCCTGCCTGTCTGAAGGGGCCATCAGTAATGAAAAATGAGACGCAATCATTGAGAGACTTCAAAACATAAGAAATTGGCAAGAAGAGCACGGCAAACCAAAACATAATTGTGTTTTAAATATTGCATCGACTTTGAAATTAAAAATATATAAATATAGCAAAATTCTTTAACAGAGATGATAAGCGTAATTGGAAGGTATATCGAGCTGATTAACACATTCAGACAAATCCTTTGTATTCTGAATACATCATTCTTTTCTTGCACTGGTGGGTACATAGCTAGCTCTAATTTTTTAACACTTTTTAATGAATTAGCCATGCTGGAAAACCACTAAGGGTATCAACAAAAACACAACTGAAATGCCATCTTATGCACTTGAAATGCATCTTGCACAGGCTTGACTGTTTGTCAAGAAGATGATTTCTCATATGCATCAGAACATAACACTGAACCAACAATAGAGGTTTCAGCAGTATTTAACAGAACATTCTAGAGCAGATACAGAGATTTACATGACACACACAAAATGAAAGATGTAATCCAGGTACTACACTTAAAGATGTATTTATCTTCACACCATCATAACTCCACAGTGATAAACCAAAAAAAGGTGTATCAAAAATCCCAAATCTGATTACCAATGGCTATGTAATAGAATCACGTACTCCATTTCAAGGATCAATCAAAGAAGTGCTTGCAGATTTTGATTACAGTGGATGCCAAGCATGCAACAGTGGTCCAGCATTTCTTACGGCCCTAACACACATGCAATCATCCAGAGATATCCTGAATTGTCTCTGAAAAACTGTTTGCATCCACATGAAATGCTGTAGTTATTTAGACTATTTCCAGAGACAAAGAATATTCTAGATTGTCTTTTTTTCTCTCTATGCTAAATTTCTTAGTAAAATTAACAGCAACAACAATCTTCACTGCAAGATATTTGCTTATTTTATGTTCATACTATCCCCTTAAGAGAGAAGTGTTGTCAGAGTCTCAGCAGTGTAAATTAAAATATTTCCACTACATTTACTTTCCAAAAACATTCTCTTTGAGCAAGGATTGTTGCTCCTGATGAATAAGGCAGCCATAACTTGGACTAAGTTTGAAGAAAAGATACTTTCCATTTCAGTGTGCCTTATAATTTAGAAATATCAATGCTCATCCCATGTTAATAGACTGTGCCAAGGCAGACATCCAAAATAACAAAAGAAAGTATTGCGGTAAATTCTGAAGTTCCAAAGAGAGAAATCAGGTGTTAACAAAAAATTCACATTTCAATTATTCAGAAAAGAGCTATAGGCACGTATCAATATCTACATTATTTATTCAAAGCTTAACTGGGTCTTTTTAAACCTAAGTTTGACTGTGACTGATTGTCTGAGAGATAACTGCTAAGTTGGAAAATCCATATTATTAGCATGAAACAACATAAAATCTTTGATTTATAAACGGTTTAGGAATAGACAGAAGAGGGAAGTATTTAATACAATCCTTACACCTACTTAACACAGAAAATAGCAAATAACGTAGAGAAACTGCTTCCATGAGAATGGAGAGATTTTTATTCCTTTTTTTTTTTTTTTTTTCCCCTGAAAGTATATGGAAGTAAGGAAATTGAGAGCAAATTGTGTACTATAAAGTTTATGCACCACATGTATTTTATATTTACAACTCTCTGGCTTCTGTCACCTTTTATTTCAGAGTCGTTGTGTCAGTTCTTTCCCTGCTGAAGGGCACACACATTGGCTTGCCCTTCCTATACAGCTCGCACAAAACAACAGTCCCCAGGCTCCAGAACATATTTTCAGAAATATCACAAAGCAGTATTTATGTACATATATATATATACACACATAGATGCATCACACATAAGCACCTCACATAACGGGTCATTAAATTGGATGGAAATGACAGAAAGTAAGGAGAGAAATAAAGTAGAATCCGTAATCCAGTATTGTTTGCTTCATGTAATGGTAAAATACTACAGAGTATTTCTATACCAGTGGAAAAAAAAAAAAGATTGTAAAAACTGGAATGTTGACAACTTTACTGAGGTCAGTGGATAACTACTTGAATAACCAGTTACTGCTGTTGGTTAATTTTAAGATAAAAGAACCAGTAAGTGTCCTTCACTCATTACTTTGATGAATGTCCATTCACATTCATTATTTTTTAAATCAGGCATTTCCAATAATCAGTTGACTACCCATGTAACCTACAATAGAGCAGTCGTCTTCTTTTCCTTTCAATAGTAATAATAACTCTATTCAAAAATTATGTCTATTAATAAAATACGCATGATTGCAATGAACTCAATCAAAAGGCAGAAAGTGCTTTCAAAATATTCTTCTAGATTGCAGAAGAAGTTAGTTTTACAGAAACCTTGCCATCTAGGAAGAGCTATCATTAAACAACTATCTACAAAATCTAATCTATGCTCTGTTCATCTTTATAAATTACTTCACGGGCTGGAATACTTATTTTCTGTGCAGAAAACAACTCAGTATTTGTACATGAATGGAAGCACAACAAACTTTTTGACAGGACTACTACTTCATTTTCACTTATTGATGAAAGAATGCAAAGAACAAGGAAGGTAAAACTGCACAAAACAAGTTCCAGTGGGATAGGCTATGAGGAATCCCTCACACTGCCTTCTCTCATCCTATCCTACTTAAGACATTATCCAAATGGACACACAAACAACCACCCAGAACACATACATATTGACATCTTATAGCATACAATGCTTAAACACTTAAGAAATACTAACATTGGTTCTCCGAAATAAAACTGATTTTTTTCCCTTAAGTCTGCAAAAATTCTTATGCTTCACCAAAAGAAAAGAAAATCATTTCAAACCATTAAGTGGTAAAGCAAGGAAGTACATAACTGTGTAATGTTTGCAAGATTGCAGGCAAAACCTGACCATAATATGGCTGATTTGAGGAAACTGCACCAGGGGGAAAACTGTGGTGTTTGTTGTTGCTCCCTTAAATTGCAGAGATTGCATTTTATTGTGCATACAGTTTGTAGAGCAACATAAAACATTTTCAGCTGAGCCAAATTTCTGGACACTAGCAGTGCATATTAATTAATAAAATGCTTGATTTAAAATACAGCAGCCATTTCATCATGAGAAGATCCTAGTAATAAAAATTAAATAATTAAAATGCAAGTAAGCATAAATCCACATCCTTCGGAACACCTTCCTGTACATTTATGTTGTCTTTATAGAGCTAGATTGTCTTACAGTGACCCATATCAGAGACAACATACTGGAATGAACAGATCACTCCTCCAAATGGAAACTCAAAGATCTCTATAAAGGCATTCTCTTCCACTGGTGAAGTAGAAGTTTTGGTGTTATTCCACAGGACCCAAAATAACCCTGAATACTCTATCAAGAAATTATGATATAAACAACTTCTTTTATGAAAAATGATATCATTCACACTAATAACAGTAGGACAGTTTTGTTTTATTCCAAATGAGATAAAATATTTATTCTGATTTATCACTGACAGAACTTCTATGATTGCAAGAGATACATGTGGGAAATAATGATTGAAACCATTTGCTGATAGTAATGTATTTATTAATTGCTTCAATTCTCAGGAAGTGGAAAAATATCCAAAAGTTCCTGGCTTTAATTCCCTTCTTTCTTCCATTTTTTGCTAATTAGCTATCAAGTAAACCTCTGTACAATATGACTGTATGGTCCTCTGATACTCTGCTTGTAATACATGAACACTTCCTTACGCTTCCACCTGTTTCACTTTAGAGAATGGTGTGACTAATTTGGGTGTATTTTGTATTAGGCGAAAGGGCCATTTATTTGGGAAGGACTAAATTTTTCTATCTATAATGAACAAAATTACTTTTCCTATGAGAAACTGTTAAATATGAGAGAGAACAAAACATAGTTTGCTGTAACATTTCATTTAGGTTCTCCGTGAGGTTCCATCACATCTTACTGCCATACTATCTCACTGGAAAATCTATTTTGAGTCTTCAGAGAAGCAAGCAACTAATCAAGTACACGCATTATTATTGTTTCCAATAACACTGCTGAAAAATAAACTGAAATTTGAACTTAAATGCTACGAAAGGGCTAAGTTTCCTGATAAAGACACAGAGAGATTAAAGGATTCTTATTCATTTTCTGAGCACCTAGATATATGTTTCTAATGTTCACTTGTAGGTTAAGAGAGGTTGGTTTGTTCGATCAGTGATAAACCTAAAAAATCATTTCACAGAACAAATTTTGAATACAGTGAAAGGTCATCAAGAAGGCTAAACCTTCAAAATGAAAGCATTACGTTCTTTCTTCCCCTCCTGAGATTTATCATCTTGAACTACTGCAGGTCCTCAGACTCTGAAGATAAGAAATAATCCCGCTCATATTTTTGTACTCGGAGGGCTTTTCCTTTCTGGACATGTAAAATTAATCATTTTGCACTATACTTCTTGGCAAGCATTACATTTCTGCTCCAATGTTCATGCATTTCCTCCAAATACTTGCTGGAAGTAAAGGGAGTTCTTAAACAGTGGCACTTCATGCAGTACTGATCTGATTTCCTACTCCCTGCCCCTTTCATATGTTATGGCATCATTTTACCCTAAACATGCTTGGGCTTCTATCTGCGTTACTCACAAGAGCCCAAATATCTAATAGAGTAACACAGCACTTAAACACAAGGAAGAGTCTTATTGTGATTTAATTGTACTGTAAAAGGAAATATGAAGAAGTAGAAAAGAGGAGTGATCATACAAAATTTAAATATCAATGTACAGAAGAAAAATAACCTTAAAATCATTAACGATAAATGAACTAAAACAAATTTCTTTCAAGAACTAAATTGTAAGAAACATTTGAAATTGAGTGTCTTATCACAATAACTTACTCTTCATTTTCAATAAAACACATCTTTCAAGAGTGACTAAAGATTATTCACGTTTCAAATGTCAGCTGTATGTAACTATAGATGTCGGCTGTTGTTCAGTACTTGAAATCTTGCATTTGGTGGTAGGGTTTGTTTGTTTGTTTCAAGTTTTATTAATTTTTGTTTGAACTTTCTGAAAGTGCCAAAACGTTCATACCTCTTCCGCGTCTCCAAGAAAAGAGATTTTGAGTATTTGCAGTACTTCATTTCCCAGCCATAATCTCTCCTTTTTTCATCATTCCAACCACATACTTTGGATTTGATTTTTGAAAGCAAAAATAACTAACGAGGAAAAGGCCCCATCAGATAAGGACTGGAAACACGCTGATGTTTTTAAGCTGAGCAGCAACACAGCAGAAAACATTTACCTCCTTGCTCCTCAGTGCAAATCTTGTTTTTTTCCTAAGTGCACTCAAGAGAATTGTGAAATAGAAGACATCTGGGCAATCAAGTTCCCCTACTTTTTTCTCCCTTACTCTTGCACTCTTTACATACCTGCAGCCCACAATTCCTGGTTGATTCCGTCAACTTACAGTAGGAGATAAAATGTTCACAGAACACCAATGGCTTGCAGTTGTATAAAATAAGATCTTTACTTGCAGGTTTCTGATAGTTTTCAATAGTAAGTTCCTTTATGTTTAAGTTTCTTGCCTTTTTTTGTAATTTTATTCACTTAATGGAAACGATTTTTTTTTTTTATCAGTTCAAGCAAATTCTATCTCAGAGAAAGTAAAATAACACATAAAATTGCAGTTGCTAATGCATTCATATATAAGAGCTCTAACATTTCCTCAAAGGAATTTCAATTTCATTTTTCAAGAAATCACAATAGGCATTCAATGTTGTGAGACAAAATCCCATAGAGAATACTTCACCTTTGTTTGTGCTTCTGAGGCTGTAGATATTATCATATAAGAGGTCTGTGATTTTGCAACTACTGTTTCACTTGGGATAAGAACATGTTAATGCACATACAACACTTTATTCTTGTTTCTGCAATATTAATCACGTATAGCAAAAACATTCCACCAGAATATAGAAAGAGAAAGGCTCCATTAAATAGCTCTTATTCTTAGGAATTGCAAGAAAAATAAAGCTCTCACACTAAGAACAACAAATTACTCACAATACTACCTGGGAAATGATTTAAAAGAGACAAGGGAAGACAGGCTGAGTGTGCCTGCTGGCTGACCCACACATATTTTAACACCCACTCACTAACAGCAGGACTGGGGTATTGCACTCAAACAAGGCCTGGGTGATCTGGAAGACACACAGCCATTTTCATTTAAGATGTCCTGTTCCAACTAAACTGGTTTGTATTCTTCAGTTAAGCCCCCAACCACTGAAATAGAGACTCCTTTTGAACTGTGTTCCAGATAATCTGAAAATCACAGCAGAGCTCCTTGATATTTGACCTATTGTACAATGCTGGAATTCAAAATCACGGATATGTAAGCCATGAATTGCAGTATATTTACAGTTTTTTTTAAAAAAAAACACAATAATATATTTTAGGATAGGGTTCTAGGAGTTAGGAGGCACTGGTATTAAGCTCAGCAAACCCCTGCATAGATCTTAGCCTGAAAAGTAGCTCAATCAGAAAATTCTTGCCTCGGGAAGTTCAAGCAATAACATTTCCATTTAGTAATGAACATTCCACAGGTTACTGAATAACAAACTAGGTGCTATGAACATGAGCAAACCCTACTGTACAGAACTAGGGATGTCCTTTGCAATGGGATGGAATGAGTTTCTCAGTGTTTTCACAAGACAGCACTCCTCTGCAGAGATTTGTATCCCCTCTACATGAGAAAACAGCACAAAGATCCACAAACGCAAACCCAGGAAGAACACATTTTAAGGAAGTTTTCATGAAAGTAACATGCCTTTCATTCAGATACACACAATGCTACCTACAGCCCAAAATTGTAGGACTTGTTCTGCAATAACTGTTTCTGAAATGTCAATAGCTCAATTAAATGAGAAGGGGAAGCTGGATACGAGGAAAGGGGCCCATATTTTCCAGCTGCATGATTGAGACATGCAGTGCCGTGTACATCAGTCTTTTCTCATGTGCTTAAAGGTTACTGTAACCATTGTGTAATAAAGCTGCTAAGTTATTGGGACGCTATGTCCCAGTATGGTGATTAGCCAGGCCTGCTAGCAGCTCTGAATGCTTCAAACTATAACAATGAATATCAGGATTAAAAGAAGAGAGAAACTCGTAATATCTTTCACCTTGAAGGGACAGTAAGCCTGGACAGTTCTGTCAGAAAATATATTTTCCTTTTTAAAAGGATCCTAGAGAATTCAATAACAATGTCATTATTGTAAAGTCATAGTCGCCAAGGATGACCTCAGTCCTTTCTAAAACATCAAGTTTACTCAAATTCAAGTCAAGTTTATGTTTCTTTACTCTGCCTTAGTTCTCTGCTGCTAAGCAACTATAACGCACGGAGTCACACATTTGCTTTCAAAATGCACTGATTAAAACATCATACGATCACCCTGTTCCACAGAAGTAATTCAGCATTTGCCAACTTTTAATAACTGATTACAGCCTAATGAGGACACGTGTACCTCCTCTTGAGCCTGTGGAAGCAAGATAGAGCTTGGTCTACCAACATACATATAAGTGGGCTGCTCCAAAAGTAATGCATCCTCTTTTATTCTGTATCACAGGTGGATGTTTGTGGTATGGCAGCAGAGGCTGAACCTTCCCACCAATATCCCATTACATTTTGTTTCCATGTAACAGATACCAGCAGAGAGGCAGTAGGGCAGAACAGTGTCTGACATGGAAACATGGAAAGAGCATAGAGGTGGAACTGAATTCCTCCCTCGGATAAAATGGCACCCACTGACATTTGTTGATGCTTGCTAAATGGTTATTGAGACCAAACAGTGGATGTGAGCACACTGAGTAGGTGGGTGATGTGCTTCAGCAGTGGTGACAGTGAGTCACCTCCACTGGTGCAGATTTGCATGAGCATGACACACAGGCTGTTGTTTATCACTGGCAGAGCTAGCAGTGGTGGCTGTGTTGAAAAATAGTGTTTCATCGTTCTATCAAACAGTGTCATTGTGCTTTTTGTATCTGTCGTAGTTCCCATAAAAATAAATATGAGACATTACTTTCAGTTTGATCTACATACATAATAGGCATAACTTGATCAACTTATTATGCTTTACCTTTCACAATAAAATTGAGTTTTCTCCAAATATTTATTACTTTCTTGGACCAGTTCCAAAAAAAAAAAAAAGAGAGAAAACCATAACAAAACAAAAAAGCCCAACAAGTTAGAGGAAGACTTTAACTAGGTCTACCAATTACATGAACACAGGATAAAACTCTTAATAAATAAATCCAGCTGTGAAAACATAAACTGCAGAACTAAGGCAAAAAAAATACCATCATGAAGCAAATTAAGCATGATTTTGTGCAATTGAGCCATGTTGAACCTCAAAACAAATGGAGGGAAAACAGTGAATTACATGTAATTCAGCGTGCGTAATGCAGTTTTACCTTTCAACTGCCAATTTCTCCAAATGGTGTAATTTTTTTTTATTTTGTTTTGTCAAACACTTCAATTCTAGAGTTTTGTAGAAAGGTTTACATAGCATTATACTCACAAAATACATCTCAAATCACTTGCTTTGAATTATTTTTCTGCACCCTTTCCTAGTGAAACTTTACTTAAGATAATTGGAAAAATTCTTTGCACTTTGAACTCAGCTCTTTGCCCTCTACATTATTTTTTTCTGATGCTGCAGCTCACCTGCTGTTACTTCCTCACTGTTTCTCTAGTTAAACTTGGATCAGGTAAGAGCGAAAAACCTAGCTAGTTCTCACTGAGCCCATTCAGAACTAGTACAACATATCTCAACTTTGCTTCTCAGTAACCCTAATTCTGGAAATGGGATGCAGAGTCCCAGATTGGCCCTGCATACAGCCAACAGATCTGCAAGAGTATTTTTGGTTTTGTTTCCGGTTCTGTCTTGCACACGAACTATAAAGGCCTTATTCCTCATTACGAAGCACACTCATCTAAAGAAAACATTGTCATTTGTGTCAAAATTAGGTCTGACTGCAATACCTCTACTGTCAATCCTGATAGCTTTCTTACAATTATCACAGCTATCTACTGCTATAGTTAAGCAAGCCAACGTGCATCTTGACCCATAACAAAATCCTATTCCAGAGAGATTAATGCAAAAGAGGACATCTCAGCTGAAGGCATGTTATAATTCCACAAATATTTGCATGAATACCAAAAATAAAATGATGTTGTTGTTGTTTTTTGCAGATTTCCCTCTAATTGTGAACTGACTTTTATAATGAATTGCAATAGAGCTGCACCACGAGTACTTCTTTCACTAGAAGTCATAGAAATACTACCTGAAAAAGAGAATGCTTCAAAGTACATGCCTGGATGGACACTACAGCATTCATCCCCCAGTTCAGGCTTCGTAGATTGGCTGTTGTCCATCATGTTACTAACTCTGATATGATTCTTGACATAGCCAGGACGCTAGCAACGATAAATGTAATTTTTTAAAAATGCTATATAAAACTTTAAAACAATATATTTTTACAAAGAGAAATGTCACGCTGCATATTTCCATGCCCAGAATTACATTTAAAGAATAAAAATAAATTGAAATATCCTGAGATATCAGTGAAATCAATGGCAGCAGTCAATAAAACAGAGCCCCATCACCAGACACTAAATCAGATCAGATGCCTTTCTTTTTGAAAACACTTACTGTCCTTTTTCTCTGGAATTTACATGTTACAGGCAAATAAAATCTTGTAATTTTGCTTCCCTCAAATTTTCTCAAGCTATTCAGATGCTTATTTTCAATGGAAAGATAGCTTAGGCAGTTAAAACTATATGTTAGTCATGATAATTAAATTATTTTTCTATTGATCATTTTTATTACTGCATTTTGCACTTCACCTGATTATTTATCAGCTACTGTAATGAACTTCTACTGCTTTATTGCATTATTTAGTAAACAAAGTAGCAAACTATGAAAGTGGAGCAATAAAGTTCCTATGATTTAGCAATAAGGCTGAATTTTAATTAAGTTATGGGAAGATGGTTTTGAAGACACTAAAGCAGGATGGTTTACTCAATAAAGGCAGAAAAAGCAGTTCATTCTTGCCTGGCAGAAATGAGAAAAGTTTCTTCATCTGAATTAAAAAGAACAGAGAAAAAGTAGATAGCAACTTTCAGAAGAATGAGTACAGATATTGTGTGGTAGTTCTGTAAAGAAAAAGAAATGTACGTTCCAACAGATTCCCTTTCTATCAGCATTTCTTTAAGCCATTATTCCCCAACAGAGACATTCACAAAACCTACAAGTGATGACGATGGATGGAAAAAAAAGAAACCTAAAACCCAAAATATGTAACCCAAAATGGTCCCAAACATTAATACATGCATAACATTTATGCAACTTGCAATTTATGAATAAGCTAGAAGATAATTCAGCTTCATACTCCTTTTAACAATATATTTGAGATCTGTATTACTTGTAGATTTTTAAGACGGTTTTCTTGTATTTCTCATTACTTGGGAAAGCTACGTTACTGTATTTCTTGTGTAGTACTGTTTGTCTTTAGGCTCGTGCACTCAAACTGGCTCCAACACAGGTGAAGTGCAAAATGCAGTAATAAAAATGATCAATAGAAAAATAATTTAATTATCATGAACACAGTTCTAGCCCCTCACTGGACACAGTGCTCTCTATTTACAACCATCTTCCCATAACTTAATTATGGTCTCTGGACACAAATTTACATCCTGACACTCCAAAAGAGGTCTGTAGGTGTTCGCTACACCTACAGGTGTATCACAGGAAAGCTCTCCCTGTGTTCTACCCAATTAATAAGCTAATTTCTTCTCTTTAATAAAGACCTCATCAGTTAGATTTGCCTTCAACGTACGTTGATGAGTTAGCTTGTCTTTGGAGCAACAGAGCAAGCTGGAGAGCAGAGCAAGCAGGTAGATTCAGCTCCTTCACTCTCAATGCAAATCTCAGAAGAGCAGCCCACGACAGGATAACAGGATAAGGCATGTGCATACTCTCTCTGAGCAAGAAGCATACCAGTTTCTGTAATGCATGGCTCTTAGTCCTCACTAAATATACACCTAGTACTCAGCTGGCATATATTCAAACAACTGAAGTTATCACAGAAATGAAGCTCTGATTTAAAAAAAAAAAAAATCAACTATTTCAACCTAAGCCAGGGTGTCTCCATTCTAAAAATAATGTCTTATGATATGGCTAATTTCATGCAAATCCAATCACGTTAGAGAGCCTTATTTAGAATTTATTTTATTTTTATTTATTTTCTCAGCAGTTTCTTTCCTCTCTCCGGCCCGCTATTATTCAAAAAGGCATTTCACTTTACTTCAGTTGTGGAATAAAATCCCTGGGTTCTGTGAACCTAATTTACCTTCGCTCTAGATAAGAGAAGCATGAGATTATTTTTGTTAATATTATTTCCCTTTAGCCTTCTGAAGATAGGAGTAAAAATTTAAATATGATATTTCAGAAAGCCGGTACTCTCCTAACTACACCAAAATAACCCAATTAATTAGGAAGACCAAGGGTTTTTTTTGTTGCTCATGCAATGACACTGTGGAACTTTTATTCTCTTATGGAACAAAATGGAAATAGAAATTCAACATATTCCATGGACCAAAACAAACTTGATGCTAAAAACCATGGACTACCAGCAATAAGGTATGTATGCAGTGAACACGGTTTTTAGACAAACATCATCTTTTCCTAGCAACTACCTCAGGTATGTTAACTTAAATAATTGATGAATCTGCACAGGAGACAGAGGATAGAAAGTCAGCAGCACAGTGTCCATTATACCACAAACTGGAATGACCAAGTGACAGCAATGACTGAGATGACAAATGACAAAATTAATATTAATAAGCACTAGACGACATTCAATCATTGTCCAGCCCTGGCTACAATGAAAGATAATTCAACATTAAGCACAGCAGTAGAAGAGAAATGACAATTTTTTTTGTTTGTTTGTTTTATTAGCTTCTACCACTAAAGAGTCAGCAGAGAAGGGACAAAGTTAAACACATCTATAAAGTCCCCTTGGAAATTCTCTCTTCATAAAAGCAAAACAGGTTCTTATCTTCTTACCCTGAAATAGGATCAGAAAGCCCTAGGCTTCCCACAACATTGCTACGGCAGAAGTGAGCAGGGTCAGGCACTGCTGGGCACTCAGCCCTGGGAGAGCTCTATGTGCTTCATACAGACATTGCAGCTATGGCTGTGGTATGACTGTGCCCAGTTAGAAGGCATTCACGTCACACCGACACAATGACCTGCTAGGCACAAGCATAGCAGAAGAGTGTTGTATAAATATAAGCCTACACAAATATCATTCACTGAGTTTCCATATAGATTAATACTGAAGACCTGAAATTTGGCACAAAAATCAATAAATTCAAACAGTATACAACTTCTCTGGTAGAAGTTCCCACTGGTGTGCACACAGGTATTTCTCCAGTTAGCCTCAGCTTTTCCATAACTGTAAACCATCCCTACATTCTGGTATTGCATGAAGCACTCTCAGTGTTTGCATATGGCCTCAAAAGCCAAATACCTACAGCTTCTTGTCTTTGCAAAAGCTGTGCTGCACCTAGCATCTTTTCTGTGTGGATAAGTATCTATGTATCAGCTAGGAAATACCAAGAGAAATGCCATGTTTTTGCAAAGTAAAAGTGAAAGGTGAAAGCAGTTTGCATTAGCAAAGCAATGGGATGTACATTTTTTCAGTACAAGTCAGTAGATACAGCCAATGGGTTTGCTATTGCAGAAGACAGAGAAATCAAAAGAAAATGTTGAGTAAAAGATTAAACAACACTATTCTGTGTCACTGCTGATGGTTATTACTGCAGTTATTTGAAGACTGATAACCCAGAGAAATTATAATTTAGGAATGTGGAGGAAGACATGCTCCAAAATATTAAAGCAATATATATTTTGATAAGGAACAATGCATTTTATCATGTTTCCCTGCAGAATTGCTCATAGCACATCCACTGAATAGCTAGGCACTTTAAGAAAAAGGCAAGAAAAGAAAGCAAGAAGTCTATAGGAAGGTACAATTCCTTTAAAAAGCTGCTAATGATCAGATATCTCAACTGTAAAGTTTAGTCTGTAAGTGCTTGCTATATTTTTTTAATTATTTTTTTTAACAAGCGACTAGATGCTGGCTAAGCAAGGTATTTGCTTCATATCTTCCATGCAACACAGAAAACATTTTGCAAGCCTTCTGTGCAGCAGGTATGCAGGTTGACACATTCAAGTCTTAGTAAAAGCTTTGGTCTCACGTTGGAATTTGCTGTTGTCTGTGGAGCCTTGCAGGCAGTGATAAATCTGACTCACAGCTGAGTGAAACACGGGATGAGTGGCAGTATAGGTCTTCTACCATGCAGCAAAACGACTCACTAAGACCACAGAAAAGAGCATCCAACAGCCCCGTCTTTGGTCAAGCAGCTGACGTGCTCAGGAAGAGATGCTGCACTGCAAGCAATGGGTTTGCAGCTACTCCTCGTGGCAGCTACTGCAACACTGGGTAAATGCAATATCCTACTGCAGGAGGGCATCCCTGCTCAGCTGTGCTTGGATGCTCCAACTGTTACACACAGACTTTCTAGAACACCTGGCAAATCAGTGAGAAATTGTTTTCAGATGCAACTCCTTCCATATAAAATCTATACAACAGGACCCCATCTACTACCATCATCATATACTTTGGCAGAAAAGAGACTCGTAGCTACATCCAGAGCTCTTATAAAACAACAGAAATGTATGTGTATATATGAAAAACTGATGAACCAAGTCCTGCCATCTTTGAGTAAACAATTTGGATTTCATGTAATGTTTTCTGAGTGTTCAACTATCATTTGATTGTGGAAAGCACTTAGAGAGTTTAATAGTCATATTAAAGCAAAATACACTTGCCAGGAAATTAATTTAAAAAAATCTCATCTGGTATCAGCAGATATAAGGATGCAGTTTCTGACAACATCTAAATTCTCTATCTTAAGCATCTCTCTTTCTCTCTTTCACTAGAGATTTCTTTCCCTTCGTTCTGTACCAAAGAACATTACACTGAATTAAAGAGAAGAAGAACAGCAGACTCAAGAGAGTGTTGAAACAACATTTGATTTTTACAAACATTGGGAAAATCTGGAAACAATTTATCATTTTCCTACCATATGGCTTCAAATTCAAACAACCAAAAGGTTTCCTCTTGGAAGAAAACCACTGTCTACATTCCACACCAGGCCTCAAAAGTCTTCCAGCACCCATGAGTGATGCTAGCTGCACAGATTAAAGGTTTCCTTCAAGATCACCACTGTCCCTATGACAGAAATTGTTCCTCCCTGTTGCCCCTTTCCAATGCAGCTGTTTCTCTGCTACTTTTTCCAAGCCATATCCCTGGTCCCTCTCTACAGTCTGCTCCTGTTTTGCTCAGGCTGCACCACCCAAAGCAGCAGTTTAATTTTGCTGCTGGTTACTCACAGCTGAGAAAGTGTTCTATGAATGGCACATTTCACACTGTTATTCTCCTGATACATTTATTTCCATAATACTTTATTTTAATATATTTTCCTCTTTTGTTCTGGAAAGATCACTTTTCCTAGCCAAACTGAAAGATTCAACATCTACTAGATTCAGAGAGGTTGTATACAGTGGGTCCAATAAAATAAATGAAGCACTTCCAACAATACAAGAATACCCTCAACAGAAGAGAGAGTTTTTAAGCCTCAAGATAAAGTGTGTATATATATAAACAGAGACACAGAAAGATTTAGCATTCTATTCCACAGTCTATAGAACAGGGCAGCAAGACCTCCAAGTCCAAGACCTCAGCCTCAGATGGGTGCATAATCAATGGTAGTCCAGCCAACTACAACAGCCTTCCTGGGGGCTTCCAGCTCAGCTGTTCTTTTGCCAAGTTCTGACAACTCCCCCAAGCTTAGCCACTATCTTAGCACTAGCACTCCCTGTCCCCCCAGGAAAAGCAAATAAAAAAATGTAATTTCTTACAAAACTATAATAAAACGAAGATACATCTCTCCAATTTCCTAACTGGTGTTAAATCGCAGTTGAGCTTTCAGATATTGCACATTCCATTCATTCCTGAAACAATTTTTTATTCCAGCACATAATGTTCCTGGAAGAATGCTCTTGCAAAATAATGCTAATTAATCGTGTGTATATATTGGGGAAGAGGGCAATTATCCATCATTTGTAAAGTTTTCAATCAATTTGTGGCATGGGAGTTACATGAACATTGATTCTTGGCAGCTAGTATTATTCTGTATCTATATGTAAAATGATTCTCCAACAACATTTCATAATACATTTGCTAACACTGATTTTATGAAATACACAGAAAATCAATTGAAAGTGAAGTGCAGACAAGCTCTATGCTCAAGAGTACCAGCACGGCTTTAAGATGTGCATAACGTGACAAGCCTGGTGTAAGAAGAAAAAAAGTGAAGTATATTTATTCATATCTTATTATATAACTCTTGATAAGCAAGATGCAATATAACAAAAGAGTCAAATAAACTATTCATGTGTAATGTTCTTGTGTTTTGTGATTACAGAATGCACAATGGATACTCATATCAATGTACAGATGTAACTGACTCCGTAAGTTCTGGATTTCCTTTTTTCAAATAACAGTTTGCCATTTGGGTGCATTTGTATTTCCCACCCAGGGAACCAGCAGATGCTGACAAATGAAGTTCCTCCACAATTTTTAACCACTGATAAATCTATTATAATAAAATTATTGATACATTACACATTCCTAATGTCTTCAAGGCTTTAAATAAAGTCAAAAGAAACCACGGTGAACTCAGTTTCCCTAAACTTTAAGTCCTGGCTGTAATCAGACTACTGCAGTATTTTGAAACAATATATAATGCAGATTCTAATGGGACAGATAGAGATTCTAACAAGATCAAAATCGGGATAAAGTGTTGAGTCACAAACCAGAGAAAAGATTACTTAGTGTCTATACAGAGATAGAGAAGTTGTTAATTGAGTGGACTAAAACCAATTATTCCTACTAAATCAATGACAGACAGCAGTTACTTTAATTCCCATATGCAACCATTTAATATCACATTTCAAACCAAAAGTCAAACAGAACTGACAAAGGAGATACCAAATATATTGACTGTATCTATATGGACAGCTCAACCACCTATCTTGAAAAAAAATCTTTCACAGATTTTTAACCAAGGACTAAAAGACTTTTGATTAAAAAAAACTGATATTGACACATGACCACTAATAGCTGTGAATCATAAAAGCTCAAATACACTCTATGGCGACTCATAAATGTGCAAAGAGGCTAAGATTTGAACCCTGAACAAAGCTGCTCATTGTGCGCTGAGCCATCTGAAAACTACACGTTAATTATTTAATTACAATTAAAACAGATTATTTTATCCACTGTACTTTAAGAGCAGACCAACTCAGTGATCTTTCCCCCCCGCTCTGTCCCTCCTATGACTGCAATGCAGAGGTATTTGTGATCCAGAATCTCCGTGAAGAGTTGACATCCACAAGATTTTAGAGATCTCTAATTTGTCAGCCCCTCCCAGGTCTGCATTACTTAACAATTCCTTGATTTATTTTTTTTTCTGCCTACTAGAGAAGAATCCTAACACCGAGCACCTGAGTGTTCATTTGTGCTCCAGTGGTATATAAAGCTACAGAGAAAATGGGACCCTATTATCTTCATAAGTTTCAGGAGCACTATTCAAGCTGGGAAGGCATTCTGATATCAGAACACTACCAAGAAGCCTCTAAAAATTGTTGTTAAAAATAATCTAATACACACAGTAAAGGATATAGAAAAAAAAATCATTTTTCATAAAAACACTCAACACGTTGCTATGTCTAAATGCCTGGAATGGTTATGAAAGTTGGTGAAGCAGAACCAGCCATGGAAACTTTTTTCCTATTTTTTTTGGCAAAGGCAACACAGATAGGAATTTTACACCTAACTGATGAGTCCAGTGCGGTACTAAATCCAGCCTGCTAGAGCTAGAAAATAGCTTTTCACATTGTAGGGATAAATGCATGATAAGCTACATGGGATCACTGCAAATTCAGCAAGCTTTGAAAATTGAAAACTAGCTGCAGATGCACAGCGCAGCTGCCTAGACCCAGCCCAACACTCCTGCGAGATACTCAGCAACAGCTAAGGATCAATAAAAACCACATAAGACCAACCAAATTCCTACAGAGAGGGATGCAGTGTCTTTTCCTCCTCCGCTGAACTGTGCAGTAGACATGTGCAAAGATCATGTTGTCATTTCGTATTAAAAGTTTTCCTTTCAAATACCACTGGCTCTTGCTAAAAACACAGGGTATGTCATCCATTCCCACTCAAAAGCGTGCATAAAAAAATAAACCAACTTGCTTTGTTTATTCTCTGTCACAGCTATTAGCTCACTTATTTATTCTCGGTTTTGTCTCTGACTGAAGTCTGCAGTTCTGTTATTACACTGATACTAAATTGAGACTTTTCTAACCAGTTTCCTCTCAGTGCGGACTGCGATCAGTCAAGGTGGCAATTAACTGTAAAGCACAATTACTTCATCTAGGTCCCAATCTCTTGATTGCAACATTGCATCAATTATCTGTATCACTAAGTGCTGTCACTTAACTGGTTTCATACGCAAAACGTGCCCAACCCAGGCTACAAATTAAAACCTTAACAGGAAAATAAAATAAAATAATCCCTATAAGGATTTTTTTCCAGGGAAAGCACTGATGGTCTGAAAATGTTAAGACACGCTAACGTTTCTGACTCAAAAAATAACTTGCGGTGGGCAGAACTGACTTTTCTTCTAGCAAAAGAGGAGTCCGCACAATGTTCTGCTACCAGCCTCCAGCACTGGGACTCTAGGCAGATGAATGGATACTGCAGATTTTATAACATAAGTGCTATAGAGTCTACTTCTGAGTAAGGGAGTCTGAAAAATTCCTAAATTTTATCCAGATTACCACAGCAGACAAGAAAGCTCCTAAGGCCTAAAAAATCTGGAGCAGGCAAAGGCAGATTTAAACCCATTACATGTTTAAGTAGATTAAACAACATCTGGGTCCTTCCAGTCTAATCAATTTAGCTGAGAGAACTCAGGGTTGTGGGGAAGGTAGGCGATCACCACCACTCACAAGATTAATTTACTCTATTCTCTTTCCCCTCACAGCCATAACAGCTATTAAGTGACAGACATTTCACCCAATGTGGAGGGGGAGTGCTATTTTATTCTCTACAGCTGAGAATCCATATCTAAGGTGTCAAAAAATAAACTAGGAAGGTTTTTTTCATGATATTCCATCAACATGTTTTATATCCGTTTTACTCAAGTGATCTAATTCTTTTTTAACCATTTATCTTTTGGAGTTCTAGACTTCTATTTTTTTCCCCCCCAAAAAATACAAAGCCAAAAATCTAGCTGTAGAATAATCATCACTGTTTTATGGAAAAGAAGAGCTTGTTTATCAACCACCCTATTGTGAGAAAGAAGAGAGATGTTTCCTTATTTCCTCATCCCTGGAATCTGCTGTGCCTTGAGAGACCAATGCCCTGAGTTTGCATGGAGATGGAAAGAGCAGCTGATTGGAAATCACTTGGGGTGAAGTGGGCTGTGGGCTTCGCGTATGGCTTCACCTGCAGAATACCTGGAACAGGACTACCAATAATCAGAACAAGATGGCACAACTGCAAGGAAATAAATATTCAAAGCTAGACTTGTGGCCTTCCTATATTTGAAGGGAAAACAGCTTTTTACATAGGTAGATAGCAATAGAACCAGTTTTAAACAAAAGGAAGGATTTTGACTAAACGTTGGGCAGATTTTTACTGACAGTGGCCAGATACTGGAAGAGACTGCTCAGAGAGGTTATGGATACCTTGTCCTTGGAAGTGTTCAAGGCTAGGATGGACGGTGCCCATGACAACCTCATCTAGTACCTGATCTAGTGGTTGGCAACGGTGCATGTGGCAGGGGGGTTGGAACTTAATGATCCTCAAGGTCCCTTCCAACTCAAGCCTTTCAGTGTTTCTACAAATACATCATTCTTGTGGGAATGCCTCTTACAGCCTGTGTTCTGCTATCAGTTCTAAGATAAGGATTTCCCCGCTGGTTAATTGCCTTGCTCTTTTTATCCTCGTTTGTTGAATTTTTTTTTCACTTTTTTTTTTTTTTTTTTCCAGAGAAAGCTTTAAGCAGTAGATGGAAACAGTAAGTGCATTATTTGTAGCAGTGGGACAACCTACTGAATACAGCTGTTGAGTGGTATTTAAACAACAACATTACTCTGAAGATAAGTTGTTGAGTCTGTGTACTGTTCTTTTTCCAATAGTATTGCTGCATTCCAAAACAAAGTAAGCTACAGGTCATTTAAGTATGATGTACAGACAAAGAACTAAAAAGCCAGTGAGATAAATAATGCAATTGAAAAACAAGCTAGGGTGATGCGTAACAGAGATCCCTATGGACTTGTCATTAACTGACAGAACAAGGTATAGCAATTCTGTAAGTCTCCTCAGAAATACTAAGAAAAAGATGTTACAAGGTTACTACATGTATAGATAAATGCCTAGGCATGTTTAAGTGATGAGAAGCAACAAATATTCAAATCAAGCCAATGGAACAGCTACAAAATGGTTCACTGCTACTGATTTCATAAACATAGTAGAGTTCCTGAGGCTTTATCTGAGGTCTCTAAGAAAGTGTGAAATCCTGCATTTCCTTTTAGTAAAATACGTAATTCTTTCTACAATTACTACTTCCTGCTCTGCAACAGGCAGCGAGAGAGCACAAGAAAAACTGGAATCCAAAAGCTTACCAAAGGCTAATCCACAGAACTTGAGATGAGACAGAAAGGGAGCCCACCCTCCTGAACTCCATTTCACTGCTTCATCCTCTCAGTCTCACTATATCAAACATGAATTATTCAAAGCCTTCCTCTAGTAAAGGTGAGACTTTAAAGAATGGGATCTCACCTTTTATTTATTAAAATCCTGCTTGTGAAGGGTGTATACCCAAGATCAAAAAATACATACAGCTGGGAAACAGGAACCCCATAATTTTTAAGGCAAGACAAAGCATTGCACAAGAGAAGTCACCACTCAGTATTTGTAGCAAGCAAACTACCCAGTTCTGCCCATAGCTATTGGAAATAAGTATTAATAAGTTCTAAAACTGAACATAAATATATTTTGCATAATTAGGAAAAAAAAAACTGGTTTTGTTTTGTACAGAAAAGTCTCTGGATGTTGCTTCCAGTAGTAGAATGTATGCAGTGCAACCACAGAATGGCTGCATCTGCTGAGGATGGATATCAAGGGTTGAATAAAACATATTTTAACATTTCAACACACTATAGCTTTTAAAAACTTTTTTCCCCAACTGATCAGAAAATCATTCCCACTCCCTTGCACAAATCATTACAAGTTAAATGAATTTAGTAATAGCTTGTTGGATACAGCTGAAAGAAAAATCATATATGAGGCTGAACAAACTATCATTTTACAAGAAGTTACAGCTTTCACTTGATGAGCTATATGCAAAGTAGTCATATGGGAATCCTCACTACGCTGTTTGGGGATTAATGCTACTTCTCCAGAATTTTAAAAATTGCTTTACATCTGTTTGATATCTTTTACAGTCAGTCTCCCTCAGCTGAGTATGATTCACAGCTGAATATGCCAGCAGTTATTAGCCAATTACATAGAGTTCATGCTTTCTTGAATATTCTTCCCGCATTTATAACGTGACCTGCAGACCACACTAACATTTAGCTCCTAAATCACAGCATAATTTTTCCAGAAGTGCTGAGCTTCACAACTCTGGGGAAAAGCTGCCACTACCTCATATTAGATTGTCAGCCTCTTACATGGCCGTGCGCTTACTGCAGATGTACTTCCAGCACCTTCAACTAAGCAACATAAAGGCTCTGATTTAAAACACGCTATAAATATGTGCTGTTAAGCAGGTATAGGATTCTTCACAGTATTCAGCAGAGATGTAAGCTTAAGATTAAATCATTTCCTAAAGAACATACTCAGCTTATATTACTGTCATTACTATTACTATTAAAGACTCATGGAAACTGTAGAGTAACAACATAGTTATTCTAAAGAGCATTGAATTTAGACAGTCACCAATATTTTCTTTGTTATATTTTGCCAGTAACCACAAAGTATTTACCAGTGCAAATCATGACAAATATTGTTATTATGGTTTATTTTACCATATTTAGTTATATATTTGCAAGTATTTCTGTAAGTAGTAAAATATACATCGCAGGTGTCATTGCTGTATGCTGCTTGGATGGTAGATGAATTCTTAATTTCATTATATCCATAACAGTTAAGTAAACTTAAAATGAATAGGCCTAAACTGGAATACAAAAGCTATCTGAAGGCATTTAGAAAAATGTGTGTGTAAAATTACTAACACTAATTTTAGCAATACATATTTTGAAGTTCCCTACATTGTAGTAATGCAAGGACTCCTCATAGGTGTTCTTCATTTACGGGCGTTGGCCATCTCTGAAATTTCCCTTTAGTACGATGACTATGGGGTAGCATTTCCTGGAACAATATTTGACAGTAATCCGTGCCACTGAGTATCAATATACAAAGTTTAGGGCGCTGTAAACAGTCCCTGAACAATAGGAAGATTTGTTAAGTTCCAAGCTGGAGGGTGTGAGGCTTAGTTACATCGGGATCTCATTTTTAACCCTCTCTATAAAAAAAGAAAAAAAAAAGAAAAAAGCATATAAATTGTTTAAAGCATCTCAATTTGATTAGGAAGCAGTATTGAATGAAAGCTGGTTTATGAAACAGAACATTTGAAAGAGATTTCTTTGAATAATCCTCATCTTGGTAGAAGAAAAAAACTTTTTACGTGTTTCAAATTATACAATAAAAGTTGATTCAACCACTGTGACATTATCCTGCTTTGTTTTGTTTCCACTCTGAGATGGATAATTCAGCCAGCAGTTGTTACAGCTGGTCAAGGAGTACTACTCTGTGAAAGAGTGCACCTACCTCAGTTTGTGCCAAGTGTGCCTAATGGGTGTATCAGAACACTGCTAGATAAAAAAGGGTACGAAACAGAGATGAGAAATAAGTTCAGTTTATCACGACTTTCCATCGGAGGCTGTAAGGACACTGCCACTTTACCCAATAATGTGTAGAATTCATCTTTCCTCTATTCTCACATCTATATTTATATTAACTTTACTAGTTTTCTACTTAGTTTTAAGGACTACAGCAGAAGCAACATAGAACTCACTGAGATTTGTGAGTATGTTTTTTGTTTTGTTCCTTTGTAGAATTTAACATACTGCCCATCTCTGTCTCTGGTTGATAAAAATTATGGCTGTTACAGATTCTAGTAGGAAGCCTGGACTAAAGGTGTGGCAGTTCACACCTTTAACTTTATGTACATATTTAGACCTAAATCTTGGTGTCTTTTCTGTCAGACAAGGCAATGACCATGTCTATCTACACGGTTACATAAGCTCTGCCTCTTAGCACTGATATACACCCAAATCTGCTGCATCTTGCAGACATGTTATACTATTCTTATTTGTCCTGTCCCTGGAGTTTCAAAGTCAAATGCAAGAACTGGTTTCATTCTAAATGAAACGAGGAGTTTTAATAGATCTAAAACCAATCCATTTACCCTTCCTCTCAACTACGTAAGACCTGTAAGACTCAGTACTAAGCTTTCAGCTTTGGCCCTAACCATACAAAATCCCTCCCCCTCAGGCAAGCCCATAAAACCATAGTTACCCAGAATTTACCATAACCCTTTACTGTTAAAAATACTCTCCCACATTGAAAACCAGTAAGCCCTTTTGAGCTACTAAGTAAGCCTGAGATTTACTCTCACTCTAATACTAGCCTTCTCTGAAACTACTGACAAGCTCCTTCCTTCCTGCTCACATTTCATCCCAGATAAACTTCTAGAATCCCAGACAAAAAAATTTTTTTTTTTTTTAAATCAATTCAGGATCCGCAATATCCTATGGCCTTGGCACTATACAATGTCTAAACAAACTCAAGGCATCCTATACTAAATAATAAGCCACAGGCTAACAGTACCCACTCCTCCCTCGGTCTACAAAGCTTTGTGGACAGGCTCAGCAATCCTCAACAAAATCATGAGACACATAACTGAGGCTTACACAGGTCTTGAGCTAAGCCCCATAACATCTGGCTCTTTGGCCCAACCCTAGCCCCTAAATCCCAAATCCTTACTCCATGTTTTCAGCTAGACAGTGGATTTCAGCCACAAGGCATCATTCCAGGCAGGTGGACCTTGCAGAATACAGGATTTCCCTGTAAATCGAAGCCCTAAGCCCAGAGATCCCTTCTGGTCACCTTTGCTAGTTAGGAAAGACTAGTGACTTCTGGCAGCCGTTCTGATCTTAACTCCAAGGTCTTTCACTGTTACCCTAGTTCTCTCTCTTTTTCCATCCTAAATCCTGAGCAGTCTTTCCCTACAATATCAAGTGACAAGGGTCTACTCATCTCTAACGCCAAGAACTTTAATACCAATTTACGTACACTGTGAGCGCTAATGCAGAAAATCCAAGAATCCTAAGCTTTACTTAACTTTGGAGTCCTTACCTAGCCACGAATTTTCATCAGGTTTCCATTGGCATTGTCACTGGACTTCATCCTATTTCTGTCCCAAGTGGTGGCCCAGAATAGCAACTATCTGTTCACCATACTCAAAGGATGGTACAAGGTTTTCTTAGGTCTAAGCTTTGATCTAGGGCTTGGGAAAGGTACTGCAGATCTTGACGTATTTAGTTAATCTTGCAAGGCTGCAAGACTATCAGTATAGCAACACTTAAAAAAATTACTGTTCAAGAAGGCTGAAAAATGCTTATGGTAGAGTTTGAAATAGGTCTGAATTTATTGTGAAAGACAAACATTTATTGCCGAATCCTGAAAGGCAATCCAAACTAGAATAAATGCTGGTGCAAGACAGGACATATGGTTTATGCTTAGCTTTAAGCAGACATATATCCACTAGACTACGGTTATATCTAGAATTAAAGGTGATTTGGAAAGCAGAGGCTGAGGATCTCAGTTCACAACGTACTTCTATACTCGTAAATCTTCTGAAGTCCAGGCATAAACTTACCTGCTCAAACTCTGCTTTCTCAATACCAGCCCCTATCTTACCATTAACTTTAAGCATACCTTGAACTAACTACAAACAATTTATCCTACCAGTTCTTATAATCATGAGCAATTTGTCAAACTCAGAAATAAAAAATCTCAACTCTTAAGGTAGCTTCTGTTCCTTCTGCTGCTTCTATAGGGTTTAGAATTAATTTTATTTTGTGGTGCGTTTGCATGCTTATGTATGAAACTTGAGGGAACTAGTTGAAAGTGCTATTATTCCTTAACAGACATAAGCATTTATAAAGTTGGGAATGGTTCAACTTTTAATAAAGTGATAGCATGTGTTTTTAATGGAATAATTAAAGTAATTGATAGTGTAGAGCATTAATTTTCTAACTTGAAGTGTTTGTAGCTGAGGTAATGAGGGAATTTGAAGTTCAAATGTTCTGATAAGACATTTGTGGAGTCATCCAATGTTAAAGCTTAAGTTACTTCGGGTGCTTCCAAGATGAAGTTCCCATAATGCTGCAGATGGCTTTGCACTGCTATTAATATCCCAGTAATAGGAACACATTGCTAGCCAACAGAATAAGATTTCCTAAATATATTATCAGATAATCAAGCATGTGATTGGAAGATATTAAGAAATAAAAATATATACTTGAGAAAGCTGTTTTAGAAGGCCTTTTCTGACAATGAAATCCCTTTTAAACTTAGGCATCAAAACCCAAATGAGTGGTAAGTATATGAAGCAGCATTGTTTGCACGTGTTTAATTCAGTTTGGAGAATATAAAGTCACATCTGCATTTTTTATTGAGAAAAAATTTAACATTACATTAACTGATGTTCTCCATGTGCCTTTTCTGAGTTCCAACCTGACCACGAGCTATAAAACTGACTGATTTTTGGCACTGCAGTCAGTAAAGAGTAGACATTTAGTCAGCAGACACACTTTCCTTCCCTTCATTTTTAAAACAACGATGCAAAAGATATTTCAAATATCAACATGCTTTCTGCACCTCAATTCAAAGCTTAACATCTTTAATCTCTGTAAATTCATTTTTGAGAACAAGGAACCAGCAGTCATTCAGTTCTGCCAAACAGCATACACAAAGCAAACTGCTTCCTGACTTACCTGTTAGTATACACCTATTTGGCTTGTCAAGAATACTGCAGCTACCAGGTCTTCAAGCAGCTATTTCTATATACGTATGAATGAAAGTAGTTCAGGCAGGAGCGAGGATACTCATCATTAATTATTTTTTGCCATCTTAAAGTCCAGTCCATCAAGATACACAAAAATGGATCATGAATAATAGCACACAGTATACATACAAATGCTCCAGAAGCATGTAAAATGCATAAAAGAACTGCTAACATCAAGAGAATAAGGCAATTTATAAAAGTTATGAGCAATAGGAAGAAGGTGAACTGAAAACAAAGAAAATAAATAAAGGGCTGCTGGCTTTCAGCACAAGAACTGAATTTTCCACAAGAAGCACGAAGCAAAGAGGGAGGAATTCGGCTGGCTGCAGTCAGCTTTATGCATATGTTGCATACAGTTTCATTTGTTTATTTCCACGTTCTCTTGTGCAGTGCATTTGGGGTGAAGCGCAGAGGGAGAGGAGAGCATGAATTCCTAGCTTTCTTCTCTTTCCATGTTTTGACCAGATAAATTAACATACTCTTCATAACAACCTGCCTCATCAACAGCACATATTTCCTTCACTCTTTTCTCATTAGAAGATGCTATGATTTAATTTTTAAAAATGTATATATTGATTCTTAGCTGATGCAAGCCAAAATAGTCATAAATAGTAGACAATGAAGAAACTGCAAATTATTTCAACTTACACGTAGACAAATCTTTTTATGAATTTTTTGAGGCAGTTTAAGAACTTTCAATTATTATATTACTGTCCATCCATTGGAGAAATAAGGAATCCATGCAGAAGAAAGCACGTATTGGAGGATAGTTGTTCCTGTTTAAAGCAGTCAGTAAGACTGTTCAGATTCAACTGCTAGCTTTCCCATAAAGCAGATAAGGATTCATCTAGCACTCCATCCTAGTACTAATTAGTTGGAGAAAGCCTCAGCGTATGGTTTCTGGTTTCTCAGTGACACGGTGACCACAGAGTCAGCGTCCCTTGCCCTCTCTTTGCAACAGTTGGCCATGTGCCCTACCTCCACACTCATGCTCCTCACACAAATGCTGTTCCATGCAACCACTAATGGATTCCAGCACAACAGCACATATGCTATTAACTGCTGTTCATGGACATAGCTACCACAAATTCATGCAATACTACTGCATTTAGATTTGAAGTACCTTCACAGCTAGTAATTATATTGAATACATCTCCAAAACCAATTACATGAAAAAAAATGAAACATGGAATTAAAATACTACAAAAAAACACTAGCTGACAATCTAGCATATGTATACCACACTGTGTTCACTGAACAGTTATGTCAACCAAAGCTCTGGCCCAATGGTTTCTAAGAGGATTTTCACTTTTTAAAAGTATCTTCACCAGATGTTTGAAATCACACCAAAATAGAATACTGTTCCTTTAATTTAATTTTTAAAAAATCCCTTCATGAAGTTAAATTGAAAACATACCAGAAGTTTGAAGTCTCAACAAGAAAACTATTTTTGATTGATATCTATCATTCCATGATTTAAAAAAAAAGTATCAGCAAGCCTATCACCATTCTTATTCATTCAGACAAAATAAACACAAAACAAAACATAACTATGCATTCTTAGAGATGAAAACCAGATGCAACATTAAAAATTCTCCCCGTATCCTTGAATCCTCTCTCATTCCAACCTTCTTTACTACCCGTCTGAACGAATTACCCTTCTGCCAAGGAAACATCCCTAGCTTTGACATGCACCATCTGAACAGACACTGTGAAAAGGAAAACATGCAGGATTCACGTCTTCTACAAGGTACATCTACCCAACAGATCAGCATGACTACTGTGGATAAGGACAGTCCTTTCTTTCACTAAATGAGAGATGAGGAGGTCATCTCCACAACAGGATTTCCTTCCTGCTGGTCTGAAATACTGAAAGTAGAAGAGCAGGTCAAATTTTACACTCAATTATGCAAATACTGTTCCCAGCTCTCTTCTTCTGTATAAAAAACAGGTTGTTCACATGCAAGAAAAAGCCAGTGTCACAGACACCACTTTCCTATTCACTGTAATTTCTTATTTTTACAATCTTACTTGAGAATGAAAAGTGTTTTGTAAAAATTAACACATACGGACTTGGGGTCAAAAGAATCAGCTTTTATCCACAATCTAAAAATGTCAAGATTTTTTAAAAGTATATGTTTTAAACCATTACAACAGACATCTTTCAAAATGAAAGCTAAATGGTTTGCAGAATCAACTTTTTATAAGGTTAGGCAGTGATAGGACAAGGCGAAATGGTTTTAAGTTGAGAGAGGGGAGATTTAGGTTGGATGCCAGGGGGAAGTTCTTTACAGAGAGAGTGGTGAGGTGCTGGAACAGCTGCCCAGAGAGGCTGTTGATGCTCCATTTCTGAAGATGTTCAAAATCAGGTTGGATGGGGCTCTGGGCAACCTGGTCTAGTATCAGATACAGAGACTGTTGGCCCTGTTCTGCAGCAGGGGTTTGGAACTCAATGATCCTTGTGGCCCCTTCCAACCCAAGCCATTCTATGATTGTATGATTCCTGTAAAGCGTCCAAGTTGACTATATAAACTCTTATTTCCTGCATTCTGAAACAATAGCTGCCAAATCGTTACTTTTTGGACAACTCTTTCAAAGGTGAATTACTCAAAAATAACTTTGGAATTGAGATTAAATTCTACTTTATTTTCAAGTAGGCCTCAGCAGCACTCAGCAGGTCTGGGCAGGTAGCCACACTAGTCCTAAATGCTATGGCAAGTATAAAGCACAACCATGGCAGCAAAGCATCTTTAAGCAGCATGAATTAGGTTAAAAAGAGCACTGATCATCTGATTGGGATATCCCTTTGCTATGCAACATTGTGGTGTGCAGAAAAACTTCCAGGGATGTAAGAAGGTTTCAGAAATTGAAGATTGAAGGTCTGAATTACTTGAAAATGCAGATCAAAATTTGCTACAGAACTGAAAGGCATCATACATTTAAAATAAATGTGTGTTTTAAAAACAAGAGCAGACTCACAGCAAGTCATCAGATGTACATAACTAGGAAAAAGATTTCTCCTGTCCTGCAAACCCCTACCAGTTTGCTTGGGCTGTTCTGAAGTACACATTTGTTTTTTTCGCACAGTGTATTACTTCTCATTACCTAACCATACTACTCTGAAAACCCACAAACCTGCTTAATTAGGAAGTAATTCACAGTTCTTTTGCATCTCATCCTTGGTAAACTTTGCATTTGTTATTCCCTGAAGTTTGGAATAATCAGCAAATTTGCTGCTTCGTGTTTGGATTCCTCTGCTTAGGCCATTCATGCAGTTTAGGAATGGAACTAAGTGACTTCTCCAAGAACGCATTTAATTCTCTCTGCACCTAAACCCGTAGTAATTCTGTATGTTTAAGTGCTCAGAGCCCACTGTTTTAAAAACCTAATTCTTTATCTACCTTCATACTCACTTATCTACTTTCATACTCACATTCCGACTTTAGAAATACATTCTGTGTGTTGAAATCTGCCATGCAGAACACAGCTTTATGTGAACCACAATGGTGCATGCATCACACTGTTATAATCTAAGGTCCAACTTTGCTCCCTTTACTTGCACATAATTCCACACGAAAGACAACTAGTATTGTGAAGGAATTAAAAACAATCTTCAAGGACAATATTACTAGCTTTATAAAAACACCGTATCAGAGAGAAGGAAGTGCTGAGACTTTTCAATGAGCAACATGTTTGAGAAAGAAGCACCAGTATCTGTTCAAACAAGAGGTTATAGCTGCATCATGAAATTTTCATGTTTTTTTAAACAAAATTCTCTGACTCAGAGTGATACGTTAGACTGAACTGCAAGGACAATTACTGACACGTGTAGATATGACATATTTTAAAAATCCTTAGGGATAGACTGAATAGTATAAAGTAGCCACATAGGGCAATAGCAGAGATTGAATACACCACTTCTCCCCTGCATTATAAATCTGTATTTACTCTGGGCCATTTCTCAGCTTCACCATTATTCAAGCCCTAAACTTTGTAATTTAGGGACTTGCCCTTCTATTACTTCTGAAACAGCGCAAGAGACATGAATTCAGACCTTAATGCAGGAGGCTTTGGAGATTATCCAGCTTTAAGGATTGCAAGTAAATCGCTTCTTGCCTGAACACGATACTGCTTGATGTCAGCCCAACCGTGACTACCAGAGCTCCTTTGGGGTACCACATATATATGCAAGTATACATGCACACTGCATCATTAACAAAGACTCAATAAATAGAAAAGGGAATAAGATGGCATTCTAGTACAACCGCAAACAATTACTCCAGCCAGCACTACCTGCTCTTCTATCTAGGAAGCTCTCTGAAAGCCTGCACTTCTTTAAGCTCCCATCATGTTCGAGATATCAAGGGTCAGGCAGCCTTTGCTCATTTGCTCCTCTCCAAGGCCTGGTGGCACGAGTAACTGTTCTAACACAAACTCAGATGTGATGACCCAGCAGCGCTTCTGTTTTCAAAACAAGCAAGCTTTTGATTGCAACCACTTAGTTTGGGTGTCCTGCAAACTCGCCTTCAGGCAAGCCCTGAGGAGGATCAGTGGGCAGCAAAATACAATCTGACTTCTAAGTGAATTTAGAAGTTGACAACACAGGATATAAATATGACAACTACGGACCACGTGATTTTAAGTTCTGACCATTATCAGTGTATGTTAAATAACTTGCTTCAAATTGAACTCATATCAGCATTTAGAGAATTTTCTGAACAAAGAATTCCAGTTGCAGCAAGCACAGAACTGCAATATTTGCAGGCACATCGGTGGACTGCAAAATTTAGCTAAAGGAACAGCTAAATGCCATATGATACTGCTTTCCAATGCCATCCATACATTTTTCAGGTTGTGTAAGTATGCTTAGCTCCTTTTAATATTCTCACAACTCTTCAACCAGCTGTACTAATGTTTCCCATTGGTTTTTCAAGCCAGCAGTTTACAGAACAGCTGTATTTACCTTCTTTTGTTCTTTTTAATCTGCGCTGATTATAGAGTAAGCAGCTAACATTTCACTCCTTTCTTCACAATTTCAACAGTTTCCCAGTTTTAAAAACATTACTGGGTAATTAGTCCAGTGTATTCATATCAGAGTGGACCATTTAGAACTCTGTTCTTATACCTCCTTTTCCCCTACAAAACTCACACATCACACTTATTCCTATAACGTAATAATTGTTGTCTAGGGGAAGATACCATGAAGTCAGTTCCTACACTGCTATGCACAAAAACATCCTCAGGGCACAAGTGATTGACAAACAGGATCAAGTGGCATGAAAGGACAACATGTCTTTTGTAGTGGTAACATTTTCTGTGTGGGCATTCAGGCTTAGATCTCCTGAGGAACATGAGTACCACGCTGCAGTGATTCTCAGGCCCAGCAGATGTGCACCAATGTACATGTTTCTCATAACAACATATGCATCAAAGACAAAGCATTCAGCTTAATCAGTTTCTGTTCAGTGCAGATTTTATCAAGGAAAGGATCAAAAGCCAGCTACACGGCCATCAGTACAACTCCTGCTAGAATCTCCAAAGCAGAAAGGACACCAACAGGTGAGCTGTGCCACAGGACAGCCATGCCCCGTGTGTACTCACGGTTACTGACTTTTATCTTGCTGTATATGGGGAAAAAAAAAATAGAAAGAATAACGGAAACCTCTGAAATGTAGTTATAATCAAGTATTTACATGAAAGTTATTGTAAATATCAATTGGGCTTGAGAGGAATAGGAGCAGCTATGCTTTAAGTTCATATTATACACACGAGAGAGTAAAACTACTTCTCACATATGAGAAAACCAGAGTCAAGAGCTATTTCCAAAAGCTGAAGAGACAAGCATATTTGCACAAAAGCTTCTGCACGCTGCTGTGAAATAAACACATGTCTATCTAACACCTTTTTTAGCATCTCAGCTAATTTTGCTCTTCCAGAGCTCCTCAGCCTATTTCAAATTCTAAGGAGTTCCGAAAGTTCAAGACAGCTCTGAAAACTCTTATTTCAGAGGCAAAATGTGTCTTAACAGCAAAAAGACCAGATGAGCTATAACTACTCTATGTGCTGACTATAGCAGCAGTGGCGGCTGCATTTTATTGCTTTGACTCTGATCAAGTGCACGCAATCAATGCGAATTATTACAAAAAAGTTAGGAAATAATTTTGAAAATATGTCAAAAACGCAAAAATTTGAAAGTTAGATGAAGTTGGGATGCCTCTATTGATTTTGAAAAGGTCTGTAAATCACACAGAAATATCATCTTGTTTTAAAGTAGATCTCAAATCGTTTTAAACAACTCGAATGCCATACACAGTTCACAACGCAGTATTTCCTTCCATGAGCAGACCCATTCTTATCCCTTAGCCTGCTAAATAAGCACTTGTTTTCAGAAGCAGGAATAAGGCCCTGTGTTACTAACGTTAGCCAGGTTGTTCTGTAGTCATTCTCTTTTGAAAGCCTTCTAGACCAGGAATATAAGCATGGCCTCACTAGCTATCATCCAATATTCTTATTTCATTTCAAATGCAGTCTGAAGCTAGAAAGAAGATATTCTCCTGAGCTACATAACCATTATGACAGCTATTGCCACCAAAACTTGATTAAATATCATAGACTTTCCTTAGTGAAGAGGACCCACAAAGATCCAGTCCAACTCCTAGCTCCATGAAGTACCACTCAAAAAAAAAAATAAAAATCAAACCTTATATCAGATCTTGAGCAATAGAGGTAAAAAAAGAATAAAATTGAGACTAAATAAAACTTAAGTATGTGAAAGAGGAACCAACATCCTTCTTTCTTTTGCGTGTTATTTTAAGATACTCCATGGGTACTGACCTAGGCTGAAGAATGTAATTTTCTGTACTCTGATGATCCCACCCTGAGCCTTTCATAAGAATCAGGGAGACTCACTGCAAAGTGCTCTAAAACTTCCACAATTTCCCCAACCAAAAAGTTGAAGCAAGTTGAAACCCCTCAGTATGTTAATCACAGAAGTACACAAAAATGCAATTTAAAAATACTATCATCACTGTGACAATTTAGTCTTAATAGTAAGAAAAATTTAACCAATCCTGCTTCCAGCTGCCCACATCAGATCATTCAGAAATCATACTTTGTTTTTAATTACATTGATAAAAAAGAGTTTTTAAGAAAATTCTTTGATTTTCTCTCAGATTGACCTAGATAAGTTGCAGTAATGAAAAAAACCACAATCACTCTACTATATTTCTGTGAAAACCTATTAGTTTGCCTTGGGTTTACATGTTAATGAAATACACGTTACTGAAATACATGGAAGAACACAAAAGGTACACAGTAGGACCAGCAGTGATATTTCCAGATCAAATCATCAGATTACAATATCTAGGGGTAGGACAATTTTTTTTCATTTGATAATGTATATTTAATATCATCTAAACAAAATAATACTTTATAATTAATAACAATACAGTGAAATAAATGAAGGACATTGATGGCGACTGGCATAGGCAAGGAGAGAAATATTTATGTCTGTGTTGAGCAGTTTTTATAGCAGAGATCCTCTCGGCTTCTGCGTGTAGACTTTGAAAGAGCCAGAGTGCTCATCTAAGCTCCCTCCCCACCACTTATATTCTAAGTGGAAGGAAAACAGAGAAATAACATTGTAAGGAATAGCCGTTATTTTCCACTTCATCTTTAATAATTAATCATCCAAGAACTGTCCTAACCTGAAGGAGTTATTGGATCATCAATTTCAGCCAAACTTCACTATCTTTAAATTTCTGAACTGAGAGCATTAAAATGAAGTCCAGAAGTCAGTGTAATCTTTAGTTATCTGATGCTCATACTGGCTTACAGAATAAATTTGATCTCCTTGAAACATTTAAAATACAGTGGAGCTATATAGGTAGAACGAACACAATTTTTAAAAAGGAAAATATGGTCTTAATACATTATTAGAAATTTGAATGTCCCAATGTATAATTCTTTTTTAGTAAACAGAGCAATTATTGTTAAAGGGATTCAATCATGGTTATTAAAAACATTACAGGTAATTAAAAAAAGACCTTAGTTGTAAAGATGAACTCATTTTCTCAAGAATAATATTTTTCCTGTGTTGAAACTATGCCTTTATTTCTATTAACGAGGTGTACAATAATGACTCTGGCCATTTGAAAACTTAAAAGTCTGTAATTGAACAATTATCAGTGTCATGCTGCCTAAGGGCACTACTTGTCAAGAGATTTACATGATGGGCAATTATATCCACTCATCCTTGAAGGATAGATAATATTATCTTCTGATGGAAACAAATTACCCCTTATATTTAAAAAAAAATAAAAAATTAAAAGTTTATCTTCTGTATTTTATTAGTTAGACCTTCCATACCAAAGCCACTGAGAAGATCCGTTATTCCGCCATAAAGCATTATCGATTTCACCAGATTACAGTATAAAAATACAGCCATTATTGATTCATTATCTTAATTACTCCACTAAACAGAGAGAAAGAAAAAAAGAAGCACATTAGTTTATGTCTTTGGCCTATTTTTTCCTTTTTTGTGGTTAAACTTTCGTAACACATATAGCTACATATAACTGCTACACAGAAAGAGAGGAGAAAAGAGAGGAGAAGCTTAATGAACAAGTGAATACACAAATCTCTGCTGTATTTAATTAAAAAACTTATTCTTTATTACTTAAATCTGTCTTTAACAGATTGTCGCATTAAAAAACACAGACAACCAAATCCAACCATTCTTTCTTCACAGCTTTTCACGTCATCAGGAAGAAAACATCACTCCCACCCCTTCCTCCCCTCCTCCATCTGTATTTTTATTTTTTTAACCTCCCATACATTTATAAGGAGGGAAAAAAAACCAACAACCAAAAACACACCACCAACAACACACAACACTTCCGCAATCACCTCAAATAAGAAAGGCTATGGGCAGACTCCCACAGTATTACGTATTTTGTAATGTCCAAACCCTAAAGCAGGGTTAAAAAAAAAAAAAGCTTATAGATTAACTGCAATGATTTCTAAGCGCAGAGGATATTTATTTTGAGTTGCCTTTTTCAACAGAGAGTGACTAAGATCATGGAACCTGATCAGTCCTAGTAGGTCAAGATTTGAAGGAGAAACACTGAAGTGCAGGAGCATCAGACCCTGTCAGGACGCCAATCCAGTGCCTGAAGGATACCACAAAGGAACGAAGATGTTCAGGTGGTGCTTTTTTTCCCCCCTTTATCTAAAGTGAAAAGTGATTAGCTCTGGAACCATTCATGAAGCCTTCACATTGTGTGCTAAAACTACCACCTGTCCCTGGGGAGATGAACTGCAAACTGGCAATCTTACAATAGATTTTTAGACCAGAAAGGTCCATATGTCTCCTTAAAACATTTCCAACACAGATAATCAACTTAGAATTCACTTGGAAGGCCAAAACCCAGAAACACAGTCTGCCACAAAGAGAGCAGAATGATCTACAGCACTGCAAACATCCAGTGCTTTACTACAGAGAAAATGAACCAGCAGAGCCATCCTTTTGTGGTAGACAGGGCAGCGTTGAGCTGGTACTAACACATAGCTTATTCACTATGAGTAATCAGAAGCTGGGTGTAATTAGGAAATGAAAGGAATTATTACATCAAGATTACTTCAACTGCTCAGTGCTTCACAGGAAGATAAAACATGGCTAGTGACTGTCCTAAGACAATCTGAAGAGCCACTTTAGACATAAGAAGAAGAAATCCTCTCCAGGAAGGCTCCGAAATCTGTCACTCATCATCTTCAGCAGCCCAAAGGAATTGAGAACCAAGGCTGTACGTTCTCCTTTTGGAAGGCTTAATCCACACGTTTCATTGACACACTGCTATTATCAAAGCCTGAAACGTTCGTGTATTATTATTTGCATTAAATAAAACACAGTGGTAAACACTTCATTCTTTTCACAAATTCTGTTTCCATCAGCTCAACTATTATTGTTTTCTTCTTGTCAAGTTTCAGCAAATAGCCTGCTAAAAAGCTATCTGCAACTTAATTAAAATACACATTATTAATGTCATGTTTGTATGAAAAGTCTTTGGCAAAATAAGTAGCCTCTAGCTTTTGAAGCAATTGCAATTAAGTCTGTCAATACACACTAGTCGTAGAAATGCATGATGAAAACAAGACTAAGTGAAGCAATTTGACCTGTTTCAACCTCCTCCGCATAAAATACCATTTCACATAATATTTCATCTAGAAAACCACCCTTGGATTAATTACCAACAACTGTCAGTTGCACAACTGAATGTAAAACCAAAGGTGCTAGGTAATTTAAGCTAATTTTACTTAAACAAAACGGGTAAAATCCTGTCTTGATACATGGTACCCTTTACCACTAATTTCAATAAAACTTGATTTTCTTTGGATTACAGAAGAAATGCCAATTTAAATGCAGTAGAGGAGTGGCCATTGCATTCTCAGGTGAAAGCACCCCAGAACTCCAAGACTCACACTTTTGAAATGTCTTTTGGGGTTAAAAGTTCCCAATGCCACCCCTTACTTTTATAAATCTTCTCTGCAGTTCTGTAAGGAGAAGAGGTAGCTATTTTCCCTGGATGCTTAACCATCATTTTTGTATGATGATAATAGACTTATTTTCAAGGTTCCAGCAGACAGCACTGCCTGTAGTAGCAAAGAAGTTTAGCAACCATATCTGCAGAGGTCACTGTGAGAGGGAAGGTGCAGTACCACCCTGTAAGCTCCTGGCATGGAAACGCAAGGGAACATGAGCACAGTGAGATGCACAGCCATCCTGCTGAACACACGTGACTGACAAGCCTGTGGAAAAGTTCTTCATCCTCTGTTCTCGCAAATATCAACACAACTTCATGTTTTTGAACTACATAAAATAGTAAATATTACTTAAAATGCAATTATTATGCAGTTGGGAGTGATAAAACATTAAGCTGCTGGCAGAAAGGCATTTAAGTAGAACATTTCAATGCAGATTCAGTTATTTTGTTTTTATTTTTCAAATAAAAGGTGCTACTTTTGCTGCTGAGCTTTTGTTATTTTGAATTTCCATATTGATCTCAGAAGAAACACACATCAAAGCACCTACTTTTCCCAGGGATGGAAATCCCAAGAGCCAATCTGCTCCTCCGTTAGTAAATGCATATCATAATAAATGCACAGGCACTAAGTCTGGATTGCCTGCTAATTTTTAGTTGATTTAATACTGCCTGTATCTCACATTTACTACACATATCTACCAGAGACCTCTCAGACCTTGTGACCAATTACATTTTTATTCACTGTCATCCCTTTGTTGAGACTTAAGGAAGAAAGCATCTATATTTAAGACTCTCCGATTTCTTCAGCAAAATAATAACTGTAGAAATTGTTTTCACATCTGCAAATCAAAAACTTGTTACTATGCAATGTTTGGACTCACTGTAAGACCAGAAGCAGATCACTGTACCCAACCTCACTAAGTAGCCACACTAGCAAGATGTTATTAACAATCATAACCATGAGCGTTTAAACAGTGTTAGAAATAAAATACAGGATTTTCTACTTAGTAAAGTGTCTTGTAATTCCGTCAGCACTTCTTTCAAATGCTCTCAGGCTCCAGTCCTGCCTACACTATAATTTCTATCAATGTTATCTCTGGTAGACACCACAGGACTTGGACTCCCCAATGCAGTTACAGGCAGACGCAAAGTGATAACGACATTCCAGGTACCTGCTGTAACAACCAACATGCAGAGTTCTGAGAAACTGCGAGTACGACGAGATGTGAGGAACTTGGGAAAGGCATGATCTCTTCACAGTTTGGCGTGACAGTAATAAACAAAAAGATTTTGTATTCCCTGATTTATGAGAGTTCAGGAACAAGGAAAACACCCACTAAATACTACCTTATGAAACAAACTCACAAAAGCTCAAAGTATGCATTTTGCCTCACTGTTTTTTCCAAGAACAAACTTCTAGCACATTATATGCTATTCCGGACCCACAATGACATAACTCTTGTTGATTTCAAAGTCACTGCATTAGATATAATTTATTAAATGTTCAAAAACCATTTGATGGTATGACCATACTAAAAATTTGCAAATACAGAACAGGCTTATGGAGTTAGAAACAAATTAATTCCTCAGATACCTCTTAACAGATTAAAATCAGTGCCTTTGTAGTTCACAGTTGCAATGCTGGTCAATGCTTTTATAATATGAATGAGGTGGCAGGCCATTTGATAATTAAAGATAAGGAGATCTTTGAGAAAGATGAGACCTTGTTTAGGTCTTTTTATTATGCTTCATCTTTACATTCAGTCGTGAGGCCAGAACCACTTGGAAATGTGGCAACTTGTATTTGTGGAAAACAGAAGTATGCATAGTATGAAAATTAAAGTAGATTAACGTAAATAAAGACTGAAAAATTAATCTTTCATTGACTGTAGAAGATTAAGCTAAAATGCTACAATTTCAAGTAGTAAAGAGACAGAATTCATTTGATGATTTCCATTAGTCAAGTATTTACACGTGATCTTAAATAACAGTAAATTAGCAATGACAATTTCTGTAATTCAAACACGGTAAAATGTAAGAGTTTAATGTATACGACACATCTTAATATTGCTTGTTTCTCACTTAAAATTTTTTTTGATTGACATTTTGTTGTAAGTAGCTAATGCATATACCCATAATGAAGCATAAAGTTTTCCCTCTCTTAGGAATTCCATTTAACTGTAAGAGTCATTAAAAACAACTCCCAAATAATATTACATCGGTAAAGAAAGTCATCTTAAATCAAACAAAACGAAATATTCAAGCACAATGTAACTATCAAAGACCAGTTTCAGTGAGCTGCCCCCGATTACCATACGGGTACATAATTTCACCTTCACTGTTCCTAAGTAAGTGCTGAGAACAAAAAACTCTGCCTGCAGAAGATGGTGTCAAGGAAAATACTGCATATCCCAAACACAAGTTCAGTAGTCCCTTCAAAAGAATCCTTGAAAAGAGACTTTGGATATCTCTTTTTCCCCAGATTGCCTGGTTACTGATGGCAAGTTACTTGTGAAAGATGGGCTATAACTTTAAAAGTTTCGTTTTCACTGGTAAGAAAATGTAGAAAAGCTTTCAGAAGAAATCTAGATTTTCACCTTTATTAAATGCTCCCTTCAAACATATATTCACAGGAAGATGAATTCCAAACCATTTCCATGCCTTGAAAAACTTATATTAAACATTTTTCACCCTGCCAGAGGAGCAATGCAAATAATATATATCTTGCAGAATATCTGAATGGCCAGACATCCACCTTTGCTGAAGTATATATGTGGCTCCCATAGAGAATAATGCACTTTTTCACATTCTAAAACTGTTCACATATCCTGATAATGTATAAGTTCAACAAATACTTTTTATGGAATAAAATATAATCTTAATATTTCCTAAAAAGAAGACAGTAAAATTACTATTTCAGACTAAGGAGTGTCCTTACTGAAGTGATATTTGAGATGAGAAAACTTCCCCCCGTCTCAGAGCTATCAATCTGTTTTTCTGACAGTGTTCAAAGCAATCAAGTCATAATGTCCATTCTAACAGGGAACTATGACATTACACTAAAAAACTTCACCAAAGTGCTGGTTTCATAAACTAATGAAAAACTTATTAAAAACATTTTATAAAAACTCTTTTAGAACCTAGGCATAGGCACAAAAGTTACAGTCGATTAACACATAACATAGCTGATTTTTTTGGACACTATTTCAGTGTCACTGTAACAACAAACATCAGGTAGGAAAATCTCTCACATAATGAATGTGCTGAAAAGAAAGGGAGAGCTGGACTAAAAGTTTATATATTGTTTATATGGATGTATATACATCTTCAAACCTCTTCCCACACATATAGAATGGTCAAGCTCACATGCCCGTGTGATCTCTTGTGTAGTTCGAGTGGCAATGTTGTACAAATCCCAAGCAGACAATATCACTGTTCTCTGAATTATTCTCATCATTCAGAAGATGTAAGCAGGGTTTTATTTGGTACAGCATTTATGTGAGAAAGCAAGGAATGACTAAGTTTTATAGAGAATTGCAAGAAATACGTAATGTTTGGCTTATGCATCAATTTAAATCCAGCATTAATTGTTTACATCTTCAGATTCAAAACAAATCTAACAACAAGCTTTCAAGTATCTTGAATAAACTCAATTTCTTCTTCATCTCAAGGGAAGAAATAGCTTTGAGTTTTTGACTAGTTTATACATTGCATCATAATTTTATCTAGCCTACACAAGTTCAGTGCATTCTCATACTTCCAGAAGCATTGCACATCTCTTATTCTCAGTACGCAACTCACCAGAACGAGGGCAGAATGGGATCAAACACTCCTTGGGCTGCAAAACGCTTAACTATTTTGAATAGTATGGTATTCATTGGATTAAAAAGAACTCTGAAATTTAATTCTTCCTTACAAGTGAAGGAAAACAGACAGTGTTTGGTTCTGTGTTTTCTGAGATGTACTTAAAAGCTTTCAAAAGCAACGTTCCCGAAAACCTTGAGGTTCAAAAAAAGAAAAAAGATACTTACGTTGTGGTGAATGACAAGAAACAAGACTCACTCTGCCCACAAAGAGAGGCTTCTGGCTAGAGGCAACAGGCTGCAAGAAAAGGAAACTGAACTTTAATTTGCTACACTGGACACTGTTCCTAGTGAAAACTTTTTCAAACTCCTTCATAAGCAGGTGGTGACTCAACAAATGACAGAGCTGTTGTCAGCATTCCAAACATTCTAGACCACGTACTATATAATTGTTATGATGTTTTCATAATTCAAGGTAAGCAGGGCTAAATCTGGATTGTTTTTTCTATTTAACTCTCTGCTGTGACTGACCTTCTGATTACATTCGCTGCAGTAAGTTTCCCATTAATATTAAATGATACCCAAAATACTACCTCTGAACACCAGAGTTAGTTTTCCATGGGTTCTTGATGACTTTTGTTCTCCAGTTATTTACTTAGCCTACTAACACAGAGATACCCAAAACCAATATCATAACCAGCCAACCAGTTTCAAAACTGGCTGAATTTTAATTATATGAAGCATCACAGTACTCAGATGATATAGACAAAAAACCCTTATTTGTTTCTTGTTGTTAGTCTTGCCTCATCGATATGTTGACTATTAACAGCATTTCCCAGTCACAAGAAAAAGTTATTTTCTTTTAATGGGAGTTTAAAATGTCGATTTTTGAGAAGTTACGAAGCCCAGTTTCCAAATCGCCATGTGATGTTTCTGATGCTTATTAAGAATAAAACTATTACAAAGAAAACTAATTAACTTTCAGGTTAATAAGCAAGAGTCTTTCTCCTCCACATGGAAACCTGTTTTTGGAATTTATCACTGATATTTCTAAACCTCTGTCAAATATTGAAAAATGGGCAACCAAAGAGATGCAGAAATGAGTCTAACCAAAACGCTCAGTTTCAGGAGAAGCAGTGATGAAGTCCTTAAATTTTTATTCTTCCTTTCATAGTAGGAAAGAAAGTGTAATTCATCAATCAGATAATACTGCAGAGAAAAAATTATTCAATATTCTCAAGACCCTCCTACAAATTTTCTATCAACAAATAAACACACACACACACGATCGCATAAACAGACACCATGATGCTGCTTCAGAAGGAAGTCATAATACTGCAGTCAAGTATTCCGTGAGCCTTTTTACCACACAGAATTCAGTAGATACATGCAAGTGTATAGAGAGAAAAGGTGTCAACAAAATGCTTATGCGTGCACATGGAGAAATAAGGACAGGTGGAGACGTGCTTAGAAGAGTGTTGGGAAGCCTTCCCATGGGCAGTCCCCAGCAGAAGGGTGATGGTAGTGGAGTGTCCCCATTTTGTACACGCACGTTTATCACTATCAAATGCCCGTTCTGCACACAAACCAGTAAGGCAATTTCTGTACTACATGAGAAACTTTAAGCATTTTAACACTTTCAACATGCAAGTTGAAATCTGAAGTTTTCCACAAGTCAATAGATTGGATTTCACAAACAACATGGTGTACAAAGCATACGCAGAAGTGCAAGCAAATAAGTGACATGTTGAATTGCCTTAAGAATATTCACTGGCTAATTTTATTTTAGAGGAATAAAAGGTTAAGCCTCCGATACCCATGAGATATCTACCTTCATCACTGACAAGAAACATGAATCAAAGAACTGCTTAGCTTGAAAGAAATTTGGGTCAGAAGTAGGGGGGAAAATATATCAAAAAAGATAGCTCATTCAACATCCAGTCAACAGTACCTCACACCCTAATGCCTTCAAAAAAAGTAATAAATCTAAGTATGGGATGCTGTAGACTTATTTCAGAGAAAACCCTTGGCTCAGTACTGATACATTAAAGTAATATTTCTGAAATTATTTATGCTTTCTTTTAAAGGAATAAGCTACACCTTAGTAATAGTATACAAAGAACTCTCTGTTGTGTATTCTCTGTTGTGTATTTCCTGTATGTGGTAAAAATGCCAGGACACAGCCTTTTAGAAAATCCTTGCAAGCCAAGTACCTCCGTCAAAATTATCATTGTGTTTAGGTTTTGGACAAGCAAATATTTTCATAATAACCTTAAACCAATTGATTTTCTCCATTTAAGAATCAGGAACATAGATGTGTTTTTTGTAGTAGACCTTAGGCACTGAATCATGATTAGAGAATCAAGCAAGCGTCAAAATGTTCACAGTACCACAAGCTATTTTATTCTCTGCTTCTGATTCCTGGACAGTTATTACTTTTGACAACGAATTATAGAGAAATATTCCTCCAGGTATTTTAAATGTAATGAGACATTCATTATTAACAGAATTTTTTACCTTGCTGAGAGTGTTGTGTCAGAAAGTACCTTTCAGGGAGCTTGAGGGAAGAGAGTGAGGCAGGCTGCTGGACACCGTATGCTTTGCCAGAGGTTTAAAAGATCATCCAGCTCTATTTTTTTAGATTCATTATTTATTTCAGTTTTTTTAATTTTTTGTGGCTGCCAAACATTTTCTCATTTTACAAAATAATCTACAGAAATAGTTGGTCAAAAAGCTTGCTCTGACATTGACAAGTAAGCTTGTTCCTTCACAGATGAATACATACACTTTGCACACTCCTCTACTTTTTTCTATTTTGTAGCATATTGCAGGTCATAATTTCAATGAAAGACTGAAGGTCGTATCAAATTATTTTTAATTTATTTTCATATCTAACTTGCCTAAGGCCAGTAAGAAATTAAAAATATATAGAGATGTTTCAAGTATTTAGTAATACATTTTTTGCCCTTACTATTGTTATCAAGGCTTAGTTGTGAGAACACACAGGAGGAGTGACTTACCACTCCATCTGACGGATACAGGACTCTTCCAAAACAGCTCTAAGTTTAGTTGATTCACTTTGACTATGCAACAACAATTTTGATAGAGGAGGCACAAGCGAGAACCAAGTAATCTGAGAAAACATCAGGTTCTTTTACAAGAAGAAATTGTAGCCTGATACATAACATCTCATGATTTGATGATAAATTTTATTTACGCCAAGTGTAGGCATTGGATCATTTATGTGACTAATATTGAAAAATGAAACCAACTGCACTTGGGGTGAATGCATTAGAGCCTCACTCTAAATAGTTGAACGGAGCGGTTCTCTGCAAGTTAGTTAATAACACTGTCAGTAAACTGTACTCTAAATCCGAAGTATTGTTTTCCAGCTGTTGGTGGTAAACAGTTCTGGAAAACAGTTTTAATTATCTTGAAATTGAGATTTTGGGGTATAAAAAAGCCATTAAAATCAAATGCCTTATGTTTCTTACAGCTTTTATAAGGTGATCTTGTTCTTCAATCTGGAAAGTTTTCCCATTCATAACATAGCAGATACATTTGACCCTGTTCCTATTACAAATAGGAGTTGAATATAACTGATTTAATTTCAAATCAGTATAGCTTTCCACAGGAGACAATGTCGGGATGGGTTTTCCCTTGCTATTGCTTCTGCAATAGTAGAAGCAATTTAAGTCACTCAAATCCAGAGCTCTATATCCTGATATACCTCGATACCTTCATAGCAGAACAGTTGATTAAAAAAAAAAAAATGTATATATATATAGTATTTCAAGATTTCAAGATTGTCAAAGCCACTTGCAGTGCACAAGGCTGTCAGACATCTCATCATAATGAACACGATTATGGTCCTTTTTCTGCTATCACTTTGTGATAGAAAAATTGAATATCACAAATAAGAAATCTTCAATTTATAGTACATTATTTACAGCTATACAGATTTATGCAGTAATATCATAAAAATGAAACATCTATTTTACCCTTGAAATGCATTTTGATTCCTGTTTTAGAAAGAAGTTAAACAGCTGTTTCATCCAATACCTGTTGATATTAAAGCTCTGGAACATTTAAAGTGTACAGTAACATTTATGATTGAGCACCACTCTACAAAATAAAGGAAGAAGGAGCACAAAATAACGCAATACTGAAAAATAAAAATAAAAAGTACCATCACACGTGTTACAAGGAAGTGGAGGGGAGTAAGCCTTGGAAGTCACTACAGATAAGTGGTCTAAAAATACAGTCTGATCTTTTATAGATTGAGATGACGTTTTTATTAGACTGACAGGACTGGAAAAAGCACGATTTCTGGCATGCAAGTAGTTGTTAAAATCTGAAACAAAAGAAGAAAATTAAAAAGTGAAATGTAATTAAGACATTGAGATCAATAAGTCTAAGTTTCATTAAATATGTATCAAACTATCAAGGAAAAGAGGAAGGTGTGCTTGGGGAGTCAGAGACTGATCAGGGAGGAGAGGTAAGAGGTCATTGGCTTCCAGGGGATAGAGCTAGATATAATTTATACCTTGTGGACAAATGTGACCTTAATAGTAGATGCGAGTGGGCAGGGGATTGGGACTTGCAGGTGATGGACCAGTAAAACACAATTTCCAGTGAACCCATGGTTTTTGATACCTACCAAGTTATGAATCCAAATTGCCAGACTTTGAGAAGTATTTTGTAGGTCATTCTCTAATTAAGTCAGAGCAGTTTCTTCCAACCTGAATTTTGCTTTGAAGTTTACTGTTTCTGTTTCAGAACTGAAGAACTACTTACGTGCCCAAGAGCTTATCTGCTCTTTTTTTTTTCCAGCTATACTTAGTTTAATTAAAGACATTACCCCACCTGTAAATCTGCTCCTAATTAGCAGCTTCGTGGATTTGCTGATGGCAATTGCAAGAGTGGATCATTCCACTGCTATCAAACCAACAGGGAATTAAACTAAACCTGCTGACATGTCACTTCTTCATTTAAAAGATGCAGTAACACCTTTCCCTTCCTAACAAGGCTAAGACAGAAAATTCTGCCCTACAAGAACATAATGTTCCTATGAGATTCAAAGAGATCAGCCCTCTTATGTTGTAGTGGCTGCAGAACAAAGAGCATTGTAGCTGAAAAATCGCTAAGTTTCTCTGACTTGCAGGTGCCCCAAACAAAGAAGAGAAGAGACAGAAGAACTAACATCTGGAAAGAAATAAATTGAAGTTGGTCTCACTGAAGAATAATCTGCTGTTAGCAGAATGGAACTGGACATAAATCAGTAATGTTGGAATAGACAAAGTGAGAGTAAGTGTTGAGTTGATTGGTATACTGTCAAAGTGAGCACATCTCCATAGTCAGTATGTATTCCCTACAGAATATACACTGAGATGTCAGTCACAGACCTCTCACTCTTGGGATTTGAAGATTTCAATTGAAGTTTGTATCTCCACTTTAAAGCCAAAGCCAGAAGACTCAAATGGCAAACCATGCAGATGGGACATAACAAGTGATGCAAAAAATAACAAGTGAATTGCTTGTTGTAGCGTTGTGTGCTTAAAGACTTATGCAGAACGTAAAACAAGAAGAGAGGCTGTGGAGCTCACCTAAGAAACTGCCATGAAAAAAACTTTTTCCACCCACTCTCTAAAGAGAAGTAAATCTATTATTGGGGACCAGCACTTCCAAAACTTTAAATGAGATTTCCTCCAGGTGCTCTCAAACTTTCTGTTCTCACATACCACTTGTTTTCACTACATCAGTAGAGGGTGAGAAAGGCATCATACAGATGCTCAGTTGTGAAACCTCAAAATAAGAGCGATATTAAGCTTCACAAATACTTTTAAGCAGTTGTACAGAAGATAACAAAGACTTGACCTACTACTTTATTGTGGAGGGGAAAAAAAGTTAAGCATTCAAACAGTAAAAAGTATATGTTCAAGAGCACAGAGTGCAACCAAGCAGCTAAAACAGTCTAAACTAAACCCCTTCTGAAAAATCACAACAGGTGTGCACAGCAAAAGACATCACTGAGAAGACCAATAAATAAAGCAGCTCGTGTTTCAATAAGTGCCTCTTACAACGTGGTGTATTAAATCTGAGTCCTTGCACAGTGCAACAGAAAGAGACCATGTTCTCCCCACACAACTGCCATGTACTCCGAGTTCAACAAGTCAAATAATCATCGTAGCAATTTGGAAGTTTACTACAAACTCAATCTCACGAGTCACAGGCTCAGAAGACTTACTAAAAACAGCCCATATCTCTTTTTGGCATCGTAAAAGGAATTGTACAAAGCGTCCTCTTGGCCACAGAGCATGTGGAAGGATAGCTCCCAAACTCATCTATCAGTGATGCTTCCCATATGCCATCTATTTGTTTTTTTTTATCTAATACAATAAATAGTAGATCTGTGCATTAGTTCTTATTTTCAGATGTTTTTAAGTCCTTAACTTAATTATCCTTAATTATGGATCTAATTGTGAAAGTATTGCTTGTGCTGCCATTTCTTCTGATAGTGTTTCTTGAATTAAAAAAAAAAAATTAAACTCTTCATTAAAATTCAATTTGTGTATTACTGGGTCAACAATGGCTCATCCTCAAACACAAACTCTGAAACCTGATGTACTATAATTTCTCTAACATCCAGATTCAGACAGTACAATCTGGATGCATCATTTCTTTCAGCATTTGGGAGTATGGGAGAGCTGTGCATTCTTTTTCTCTTAATAATAAACACATCATATCAAGCTTTTGAAATGGCTGAAGAAACTTGTTGTAGAATCCAGTGATTCCAGAGTAAGAGTTGATAATACTGACTTAGAATATTAGAGTAGTTTGAAAAAAGAGAAGGAAAAAATAATAACCTATGATTACAGTCCTCACTTGTCACACATGCATTATATGAAACACCAAACACCTTTGATTATTAGGTTAAACAAAAAGAAGCACAGTAACCTCATCTGTTCAGGCTCTCTATTAAAAATACCATTGAAACAAAACAGATGAAATAAAACACAGAAGATGATTGGATAAAAGCAATACAAGTGATAAAAAATACTCATTTCAATTGGAAATATGGAGCTTCTCTGCCAGTTTCTTTCCTCCCATAAGAATGATTATTTAGTATTTTATAAGACAGATGAAAGCCAGGTGATTCTGTTATCTGTTCTCTTCTGGAGGAAGAGCTGAGGCCAACTGGGCACATTCAGGCTCACAGAAGGGCAAATGGATCTGTTCTGCTCACAAAGCAGAAAAATGGTTCTAACAGATAAAGAATACATGGGTAGGCCAGTAGTCATGTACAGAAAGAAGAGTAGAACTCACCCAACTGGTGAAGGGAATCTATGGCTATGCAGCACTCCTCCTAAGGAAGCAGCCTAGCTCCAAGTGATATTCCCCTTTCAGTGGCCAGCCCTTGTATGAACCCAGACTGATTGCACTCTGGGTCCACCCCTTCTAGTCACCTGGGGAGCACAGGTGCAAACAATTTGCTTGCACTCCCTGGCCAGCCACACTCCTTTACCAGGTGCTCAATCACCACAAGCCCTGAGCAGTTCCCCTGCAGTTGAGAACAGAACATCCATATCATTAGCAATATAATGGAGGGACACACTGCTGAAACACTCCACCCATCACCTCACTGTACTCACACCGACTGTTTGGTCTTCCTCAACATTCAGTAAATGATGCTGAATGTCAGTGAGTGCCGTTTTTTCTGCATAGAGGAGTTCAATCGCACTTCTGCTCCATACACCCTTCCAAGTCAAACGTCATTCTGTCAGAATGCCCCTCTGCTGCCATCTGTCACAACAAAACATAAGGGATAGTGGTGGGAAGGTTCAGCCTCTACTGCCATCCCACCAACACCCAGCTCTGGCGTCATGGGCCAACATCATGAAATAAAAGGCACTACTTTCAGAGCAGTCCTCGTATTCTTTTAACTTTCCATTGTAAGTGGCAGAAATGTTGTTACATCTAGCACAAGGTATCAGCTTGTGCTTGACTGACAAAACTGAAGCTAAAAAATAACGTTCAGGAAAAACTACATGTATTACTTTAGCATATACATCTGTCTGTACCTTAATTTCATAGGGTTTTATTGAAGCGTTTCTCATAAAATATTCAAATTTGAAATTCAGAGTGTCTGGAAACAGTTTAAACAGGCACATTCACTGTATGTAGTCACTGAGGACCCTGTACAACAGGGGAAGCTCAAAATGCAAAACAAAAGCAGCCTTACTAAAGCCATCTGGAGGGAGAGAGGGAAAAAAAACCAAAAAAACAAAACAACACAAAACCAAACATACAAGCAAAAAAATCACAAAGACATTTCAGCCTGTATTTAGGTGTTTACTAGCTGGGGGACTACTTCCCTGTTAGAAACAAAAACAACTCCAATGTGAAGACTAGTATTCATTCAACATCAGTATACTAAATGAATACAGTACTTGGACTGTCTTTACTGAAGCAAAAAGAACGCTCAGCGTAGGACATGATGCTCTCCATGATTGTGGAGAAGTTTCAGAGGAGTCCAGGCTAGCATTCATGAATGTAAGGTCATGTACAGTGAAAGAGGAAAGCATCACATCTACTTAACTGTTGGTCAATGCCTTAACCCAGCACAGAACTTCAAATAGAATTTAGTCAATTACTAACATCAGTTTCATCACTTTAATAAAGAACAAGACACATTAAGTTTGAAAGCTTGCTTCCAAAATGGTCACTTCAAAGTGAGTTGTTACTGCTGACTGCCCTTAGCAAATAGAGAGAGTGTTTAATATTATTTTGTAGCGATGTATAACCATCAGAACACTCACAAAAGGACTAAATGTCTGGACTGTGGCCTTAATCCTTGTACTTTGGATTCAGGTGCAAATGTAGATTGATACAAAGATATTTTCTTTAAATCCCTAGTAGCAAATATCAGGGAACTTAGCATAAAAAGAAGTCTGCAAACTTTCTTCTATTGATTCTCCTGATGGAATATACATTAGTATTGCCAGATTTACAGACAGTAGGGCTAAATATTTCAAATTACTTGAGTACAAATTTAATCAACGCAGGTGATGGCTATACTTGGGGAAATAAGCCTTATTTAAAATGTTAATAGCTGTAGGAGACTAAATTCCTTTCCATAGAAAAGTGGACTTCGCATACATGTGAACTGATATACATAGAACTGAGTTAGGCCTGCTTCTGTTGGGTCAAAACACAGTGGAAGGGACACATGACAAAAGAGCACCCGTTGTTCTACTATTCTAGGCTCTAGCTGAGGCAGCATGGTGTCTGGCTGCTGCAGGAGTGCTTGGAATCAGATGAAGGGACAGGATGGACCTTCGTGCTGCTTTGTTACCTATGCCACTGAAAAGGCTGGTCTGCGTATGCTACAAAAGAACTGATGACTGCAATTTTTGCTGCTCTTTTATATGGACTCATTTAGCTTTGAGAATGGTCGCAGGATGAGTTTCCAAAGAATTGGATATCTTCTTGTGTCTTTCTTCACTTTGGGAGCCACCAATGTAATATTTTACCATCTTTACACCCTCTATTAATGTAGCCTTTTCTTGCAGTCCTTTTTTTACAGTCTCTCTCTAAAGTGATCACACCACAGCCACCTTTATGAAGGACAAAGTGAAGAGCCTGCATGTTTGAAAGCAAGTGCAGGGCTTACAGCTACAGAATCCAGTCTCAGTATATAGGGATCACCCTTCCTTCACTGATGGCTGATTGCAGCACTGCCAAGAAGGGGTTATGTTAACACATGCTGTGTAAGATATATCCAGCTTTACACTGGTTGGCTTTTTACTTGCTGGGGGGCAAACTGCTGGTGAAGGAGAGCTTTCTCTTACCTACCCTGCAGGGACTTTTTTATTTTTAAAAAGTAAGGAGCTGTTCAGGATATTTCAGACAAGCTGGCATTTGGAGATTTCTCTCTTAAGCTTCCCCATTATTTACCAAGGGACTTGTTAAAAATAAAGAGAAGAGAGATTAGATTTTTGTTTTAGGTATTTAGCTTGTCTTATCAAAGGAACCCCTCACTTCAGGATGCCTTTGTTGTTACCTTTGCCTCTTCCTGTTCCTGACATTACTGCGTGTTCTCTACCAAGGGACATCAGTATCTGAAGTGATAACTGGCAAGAAACCTGGCACACAGACAAAATCAATATCATTTCTAAGGACTAAATTGAGAGGTGGCTACCAAGGGAGCTCTCTGTTTGGAAGGAAATAAGGAAATATCTCCTTCCTCCCTGCTTCCCTGCTTCTGGAGAAAAAAAAAAAAAGTAAATTAAAAAATAATTAAAAGCATAGCAGTTTTCTTTCAAGTAAAGGCTAAGCTAAAGAACTTATTTTTCAAATCACTGAAAAAGGAAGCAATCTGACTAAACAAACATCAGCTTTCCAGAGCTCAATACAGCCAGCCCAGCCTGTGCCCTGCTTTAGGCGTATCATAACATTATCTTTTCTAGTCAAGATAGCATGGACAAGCTAAAATTTGACATCTTAAAATCATTCTTTACTCATATTGTCCTTTGGCTCCCATTTCTTTTATTGCTGATGCATTCATATATTCCTTTATAGAAACCTAGCTTCATTTTAATACTCATTCAATATGAAATTAGTTACATCAAATACTTCCTAACTTTTCTTGTGAAGGATAGTTAATCTTTATGTTCGCCTTGATGTAGTGGTACAGATTATTAACCTTGATCAAGAGATCCATTGCAAAAGACTGTGCTACACCAGCAACGAGCTCCAAATAAAGATCCCTACACTGTGCACATGCCTTTCTGCAACTCTGATGCAAATATAAGCTCTTAACTAGGCTGGTGTTGTGCCTTTGAAAGCAGAACTTCACTGCAGACAGATGATATCTGAGCTGGCTATGGGTCATTGAGTTCCCTGCATGTTTTGTGATACCTAAAGCAACACACTTATTTCCTAGGTCTCATGGGAGTAATATATATATGCAGCGTTCCTGAACTGAGTGGTTGCAAACTCACTTTCCATGGTAATTTGTTCTCCAAAATCATGACTTCACAAACTAATTATTTATTCTACTTTTTAGGCAAAAGGTGATTATTTTTTTCCAGAGTGCTATGAATGAGGTTTAGCAGTTTACTTTGGTGCTTCATCTTATAGAAACTCTCTGTAGGTAAAAAACACAAACAGAATGTTTAAAGGTTACAAAATAAGCTTATACACAAATAATAATTAAAAAAAAAATAAAATTAAAATAAAATTTTAATTAAAACATACAGAAAAAAATACATAGAGTTCTTTAATTTCTTTAATCAATACAAAATGACAATGCAAGGAGACTACACCCTCATACCTACCTATGAGCTAACTTCCCCTGTATCATCATGAATACAAAAACAAAAGAAGTATGCTTGCCAGTTTGACCCTTTGCCTCTCTTTTTTGAGATGCAAAACACTTACAGGGTCAAAGATGCCAGTGGTACTCCAGATCAGAAGCTTTCATTCATGTTTGAGTCTGAGCAGATGTAGATACATCCGAACCTCTGTACTTGTAAGTAGCTCTACAATAACTTTCTGAATATATTTCTGCTCAGTAGTCTTCCCAGTGCTGAGAAACACACCTAAACACAGGTTGTCATAATAGAAGTCAACAGTGACTGCATCATGGGATTTGGTAACAACTGTGTGGGTATTTAGCAACATCATTTGACAGGAAGAAAAAAAAAAAAGGGGGATTTGGGGGTGAGTTAAAAAGACTGCTATCTGTTTTGCTGAGCTTTTTGTATGGAAGGAACAGTGCAAATTCAATTAATGGGCTGGAAGTTCCATGTTCATGTTTTCAAGTAGCAGAAAAGGCAAAGACCAGTGTAGCACACACGTGAACCCTCTCCCTTGCCAATATTGTTTTTTGTCCAATGAGAAGTGACAGTCAGTGGATGAAAATGACTCATGTTTTCAGTAGGGTCAATCCAAGTGGTCCAACAAGCCAAGTTAACTCAGCATGAAACCTCAACTTTTCACGTAGGCAGCAGGAAAACACAGCTAGAAAAAATTAACCAGCACATCCTTATATTGACATAAACCCATCAGGAATCATCACAATAACTGCTCATGCTTATTCTGATAGCACAGCTTGCTCCAGCTCTCTTTTCATCTACCATTCTCATTGAAGTCTTTGGGCTAGTAAGAAGTCTGTTCCTTATGCTACAAAACTCCCATGCAAATTCACTGGAGAAAAGACTAAATAAAATCTAGTCCAGAAGTCAGAATGGCTTCAGCAGCTCTCAGGATCTTGTCTCATGAAAAAGGTTATATAAAACTCGCTACATAAAACTGATGGTTTGGACAGATGCTCTGCATCCCCTAGCTCATAGGTATCAGGAATTGCCAAGAATTGAACACATTTAAAAGTTTGGGACCACTTTTTCCCCCCTGTTAGAGCCCTTTATCAGACTGTCATGGAATGGAGATGTAGGTATATAAAAAAAATTCCTCTGGTAACGGTTTAGTCATTTAATCCTTCAGCCTTTCATCTTTGAGCTATCTGAAGGGATCTCTCAGCATGTGAGTCACAGCAGCTGAGGTCCAGGAGGAGTCTGCCCCTTTAAAATGCAGCACTTCATGCTGAGAAATGACTTACTGCTCGGGCTCTATTTTTTAGTAATGGATATCACAAGCTGCTATATCTTACAATCCCATTGATGTTAATGGCTAAAATTCTAAGGTTAAATTTTAGTCCTGCTTCAACTCCCACCGACATGAATGACAAAAGCTTTGTTCTGCTTTCAGTGAAACAGGATTGGGAGTTCAATTTTACCTCAGGCCTGGCTCACGCAGGTCTTGCACAGAAGTCAGCGGGAACTCGCTTGAACAAAGGTTAAGGACCTCAAGAGCCAGCCTATGAATGATCTGAAACTCTCAGTAACCAACAGGATTTGGCCTGTACACATTATTAGAGGTAGAAAATAGCGTTGGGAGAAAATGAAACATTTCCATTTAACTGATTCGTTTGAGATTTGGAGAATAACTACTTAATAACAATATAGAAGGTATATTACACTCCTGTAAAATACGATGTCATCCAGAAGAATTCTGTTAATCTGTACATTCTCCAAAAGAAAACTTAGTTGCAATTCATCTGTCCATCAGCTGCAGCAGGCAAATAATATTCAAGCTATAGCTACAGCATTACAAGCTCAAAGCAGTCATATATTTTATCTATTTAATGCAGTAGGGAAGGGTTTATATACCTCTTCATTTATAAATTGAAATGCATTGTGAGGCTACATGAATAATGACTACTAAGGAAAGACATCCACTGTTAAGAGGTCTAAGAAATCCAGATTTTCACACAAACAGGTTGAAAATGCATTTCTGAGCCTTTCCATTTTTTCCAAGATGACAGCTTTGAGAAGGCTCTGCTGAGCAAAATGGGCACTGCTTCCTTTAAAGTTCACTATTTAATTTCCTCTGACATTTGGAAAATTTTCACTCCATTCTGCTCTTTCTCCTCTTTGTTATTTGTTAGACTCTCCTTTTTCTTTCTTGTCTTTCATGTCAGAAAATAGATGAAATGATTTGGCTCATCACAATAAAAGAATAGTTCATACTGTTTTTCTTTCAGTTTCTTTCTCTTATTACTTAACTGCAGCCCTGGCTTCTTCTTTGTATTACGTCTTCCATCTTGGGAATTAATAAATTAAACAGAACAAAAATTAAATTAGTCTTGGCAGGCTTGCAATAGCTTGTGATTTAGGTATTTCCTCACATCAAATTGAGAGGGAATGTTTCGGTAACCTAGGGGACAACAAATGAGATGAATACCTTGAAAGAGATTAAAATTTGTTAGGAAGACAGAAATAATAGGGAGCAACTTTGAAAAAAAGTCTGAAGGACAGTTATTTTTTTTTTATTTTTATGTTTTAAAACTCTTTGAGAAAGAGGGAATCATTTCTTCTACCCAAAGATCCCTTCTGAAAAGTGTCATGCTGACAAATAACAAACTTCACATACTTTCTAACAAGCAATATGAGATCTATCTGAAATTTTCATTTTTAACTTCAAGTTAGGGTAAAGAAAGCACCAGTTTACTGATATAATAATCATGAAGGTTTGAAAATGTAATGGGCTCTAATTGATTTTTCTCTCATTATGTGCAACACATTTATTTAAGCACAATTGGGCCAGGGCATTTCCCTGGCAAGACAGAGATTGTCCTGAGCAACATATCTAATACGCCTGAGGGAGACAGATCCACGGGCAGCTGGCAAATAATGAGAGGAGGTGGTCACAGCAAGAGCAGGAGGCCTGCAGATAGTGTACAAGCTTCACCGGTGATGGAAAGAACTGGAGGCATGCAGCAGTTTGCCACAATTCAGAAAGCTGCTACTGCACTCAAACATGAAAGCAAGGACTCACCTGCAAGGACATATCAGTTAGAGATAGAACAGTTCACGTTCTCTGTGCATTCAGAACTGTGTTATCTCTATTAAAGTAGCTCTCAGTCTATTGGGGAAGCACATTATAAGGAAAATGTTCAGGTACAATAATATTAAAACTTCTGATTCAACATTATCTCATAATGTGCCAAGATGTGCGTAGGACAGAAGTGCATCACATCAGATTTTTTCTCTTTTTTCAGACTGTGCAATGACATATGTTAATAGAAACAAGCTTTGGGTCCACAAATTATAATGAGGAGACTGCACTAAATAATTTACAGCAAATATTTATATCGGTTTGTTTTATTTTGCATTTCATTAATAGAGTCAACTTTCTCAAAAGCTACTGTCATATGAATCTGATAAAGACATTGCTCTACTTCATGTTCATTCATCTCCTACTTTTACATGGCCATAATAAAAATTTCAACAGTGTTTCTTAGTATCAACTGGTCATATCAACTGATGTGATTTGCCACAGTGACAGTTTATACATGTAGTATTTCTGAAGGCTAAACGGCAGTCCCCCATGAAATCAGTGTGGGGCTGCTGAACAGAATGCATGGCAACAACTCAGTAGTCCTAAATCACAGTCTGGCACAGTAGCTGGAAGTGTTGATATAGGGGATTTTGTACTAGGATATCAGGACTGTGTGTGACACATAAGACACGGTATTTGTTCTGCAGACTTTATTAGGGAAGTAGTTTCCACTGAAAAGTGGTGGGTGTCTGTAGGTAATAATGTCCTGGTGAAGCAGGGCAGGAACCCCAGCAACAAAACTTTACATGTTCATGCAACAATACTGACATTCTCAAGGAAAAAGCATATTCAAGCATGAAAATAAGAGAAAGGAAGCAGCACAAAATGCACTTAACAGGAACGGTTGAGTTTGCCAAACCTGTTTTTCACCTTGTTATAAATTATAAGTTGTCATGCTAATCAAGTAAATTGGAGCCAACTCAGCACAAACCCCCAAGTATTAAATATATAAATATCGATCCAACAGAAAAGCAGGTCTTTGAGTTTTGACTGAAAATGAAGTCTAGTTAAATTGCTTGTGCCAGGCAATACCTGCTGTCAAACTGAGTAGTATGTCACTTCTTTGCTCCCTGGAATGCGCAAATGCCTCAAGAACCAAATCCTAATCAGGTTAAGAAATATTAAAGCTTTTCCATACAATATATAGAGGGATTTTGCAGCTGATGGCAGCACCAGAGGGATGACAACATAGAAACCAGTAGATGGTGTTCAGTGGAAAGGGCTGGGGAACCAAAGAAAGATACCACCAGCCCAAATACACAGAATTACATCTTGTTGCTATACAGTTTTTTTCTACCAATTAAAATGAAAGAATTACTCTATCACCTTCACTTCAGAAATTATTCCAATTTTAAAACCTTTTCAATTATTGCTTAAAGCATGACTGGGTTCTTTCCATATAAAACATCTCCTCATGAGCTGACCTGTATTATTTTTATAACTAACTGGAGGGAATACATCTGTTGTGGCGGCCACACAAAACTCTAGATCACAAGCAGAAATGATGGCACAGCAATCAAAGGATTTATTACTACCATTCAGTCTAAGCGGGACTATAATTGTAGTTCTCCTTTTCTCATCACAGTTAAGAAAGCCATTAAGTGATCAACTAGTTTTTAACATTATTTGCTTTGGGCTTCAAACAAACACAGAACTCTGCTGCTTCTCAGATCAGACACTCAGTTCGAGCAGATTCTCTTCTAAGTGAGTGCACAAGCAAAATTAAACCATGATATTTATTTGGGTTTCAGACTGGACTCATAGATAATGATCAAGATTTTTCATAGTAAATGTGATTACTCAATGAGAAAAGGTAAACAAAGGTATCTTCATTAACAAGTAAAATTTGAATAATAGATTACAAAGGAGATTCAGTGCTTCAGACCCTTCATTATGGAATCCAAGAGGTCACGTGATGAAAGCTAAACAGAATCATCTATATATATTTCTTTAAAAGCCTCTCTGGGTATAATACATTTAAAATATGTGTTTTATAGTGGATTCAAGAGTCAGATATATTAAGAATTTTAGTACTGATATGCCAAAACTTCGGATATATGCTCCTCTGGGTTAAGACCACAATTCTGTGTTAGGTACATAGAAATCTTGTGCAACACATGAGAGAAGAGACCCTTTAAAACTGAGGTAAGAGCTTCAGAGGCAAGTAGTTTCTCTTACCAGAACCATTATTTTACTTAGTCTAAGAATAAATCTTAAGTTTGACCTATTAGATGCTCTACTTAGAGCTGCATTAGGATGCTTCTTTCTGCTTGGCAATAGCTGCAGTAGTCGAAGAGTAGCATCCAACTTCTTTTGAAGAGCTGAATAGACTGGCACTTTCACTTTAAAATACTGCTATTAGTATTAAATAATGTCAATATAGTAATGTCAAATAATAGCCTTTATCTAATTCATATAATTAGATCATTAGCCTGGAGACATGTCTGCATGGGGAGATTTTAAGCTGGAAAGATCTGCAGCATGTTGAGTTGCAACGAAGTGGTGCTGTAAGGTTTATAATTCTAGCCTCTACTTTTCACCTAAATCCTATTTTATACCTAGCCCTGAAGGATATCAAGTAGCTGAGAAAAAAAGAAAAAAAAGAAAAAGCAGAAAAAATTTAGAACCTCTTTTATCCAGCCCAGTCAGACTTCAGTAGCTGAAATCCCTTTGCAATAACTGTCTAAACATTGAACTTAATTTTGTTTCTCTGCTAATCAAAATGGTCATTTGAGAAATAGTAATCATCCTGAACACTCTCCAAAGACTACATAGGAATTATCCTAAATTTAATGAGTGCTGGATAACTCAACAGAGCATCTTCATTTTAATTTATTAAATTGGTATTTCATTTGCTGACCATTAGTACACGCTTTTTTTTGTTTTATTTTTTTTTTAAATCACTTTAGATATCCAGAGTTAATTGATGTGTTCATTAAAACTGTATATCCATGAACTTCAATGAAAAAGCCAAGCAATATCTTAAATATCTGCTATTCTCTAAAAACATTACATGTAAAGTTATTTGTTACATTTCTGCAAGACTGAAAATCCATTGCTAAATGAACTTTGCAATTTCCACAGCATGATTTAGTTCAAATACTTAGATACTAATGCCCTTGTAATTTTGCGAATTAAAAACTACTAAAGAATTTTCTAGAAAGAGTCATCTTTTCCACCTGACTCAATACGTGATCTTCTGCAATCTCATTAGGAAAAACATAAACAAGATTTATATTTTAAGGAATAAAGTTCTATGGTTTTTATTTGTAAATAACTGGTGGATATATTTCTATCAAATTTCCTGTGAAATTTACTGAAATGAACAGACCAGTTAGAACACCTGAGAATCAATGTGTTTTCTGAAGCTTCCTCTTTCTCACTTGGAAAATAGAAGATTTTTTTTATATAAAGGTATAATTATTATTGTTTATTTTAAAAAATGTAAAAAAAAGAATTGCCCCCTTGAACATCCAGGTGCCTGAATTCCAACCAATGTTTTGATACACACTACTATATTTTGTAATCAAAAAAATTTACTGTTACTAGCAAATCCTAGCCTGCTTAAAAAACCAATGACTGTGAAATAGGAAGGCAGCACTATCTGCATTTTTACAAACAGAAGCAAATGCACAAACACCAACGTGAAACATTTCTGACCTTCCCTTCCTCACTTGATATTCAAAATGTCCCAGGGCCATGGGTGTAACCTACTCACCTCCTGGCATTTTTCTCAAAATTGACAGTTCTGCCCATAATGATGAAAATTCTCTCAAACACCTTCTTTTCACATATTGAAATTATATTCCACCCACTCCCACAGTAAGGACTGTGAAATGATCTTTGGAAAACAATCCCTAAAATTATGCATACCGTGCCTTCTTTTACTTATAACATCAAGAAAAGGGAAAACATGCTGATCTCATGTCCTCCAGTATCTAATTACAACAATACAGCAAGAAGAAAGAAAACATCTACAATATCACTGTCACAGATACGTGATAGCTGACACAATAAGGAATTCCAATCTAACCCAAACCATAAAAGATAATGACAACTTATTAATGACTCACTTCAGTTTTCAAGCCAGTAATAGTGGCTTAGGGATAATGTATGGCCAACATTGAAGGATGACTATCTAGCTAGGAAAAATACCTGCCTGTATTCTATGAAGTCAGAGGTATTAGCACTCTTGCAGTGCTGGTGTAAAGAGATGCAAATACCAGTCACACGCCTTGCATAAAAAGCCAAGTATTCTAAAACTCTTAGTGTTTGCTCCTGCGCATTGCACACTGCGGCTTTCTTGTTAGAGACCAGTGCTCTCAAGGTTGAAGACCATCTCAAAAGTGGGAATTTCCCATTGACAAGTGGGATCATAGTGTTTTTGACAAGAAAAAAAAAAAAGGTGAAATATGATTTATGAAGATTTTATACTATCCAAAACAACTCACATTCATCTCACTTAAAGGAAAGCCCAAAGGAAATTTAGTAAAGAACAACCCTTAAGTCAATCTGACATTTGCTGTCCTGTGCGTGAAAAAGCATTCCTTTTAAACTTTAGATTTTATAGCTATATGAGAAACCATAATCAAAGTTAATATAAATAAAATAAAAATGACAACAACAGAAATAAACAGGCTGATAATGCTGGTTCATCAAAACAGACAAGTCCTATCTTTAATTCTAAAAAAAGACCCAGGATAGAAAGTAGAAATTTAAATGCCAAAGCATCAAATAAGGTGCAGTTCCTATCCACAGTGCCAATACTTGCCTCTACATTGAGCACACCACTACTGCTGGAAGATGTGGATTTATTCTAAGTCCACACGGTTCAAGACTGTTGTGTTGACATCCACTTTAATGAAGACAAAGCTAAGCCACAGAAATAGATGCTGAGTACAAAACTATCCTCAAGTCTTCAGTGTCTTTTGCTTTTTTGTTACTTCTATACCTTTTAGAGAGAAGGACCAAATATGACACCAAAGTTCAGATTTAGATGCTGAGTTCCTTACAGGTCCTTATCACTATGATTTCTGAAAGCTTTTCAGACACAATCAAGGGCAACACTTTAATATCTTTTGCAAAGGATAAGATCTTCTCTTTGAATCTGTGCCACTTAATTCAATTGATTGCTAACTTTTGTTGCAATGCTAGTTTAGATGAGCATTATCCTCAGATGACATTCTCAGAAATGCAAGGTTAGATATATCTGATAAATTCATTCCCTTTGGACGTTATGGACTCCCCCTTCTTGAAAGCCTCAGCTCTATTAATTACCAGCGTTTTGCTTTATGATCTGACATTTGAAGCTAGACTGTTAGCTTTACTCATATAAATTGTGAGACCCCAGAGCAGGTGCCGAGTTCACTGACTGTGTGGGGTACATGCAGCAATGGCAAAAGGGAGAAAAAAAAACCACAGTAGACATACCAAAACTCTCTGAGTGAAAAAGTAGTCTGGGACTTTTGTACCAGAAAGCAGTCTATCATTTTATACAAAAGCAAAAGAAGAGAAGCATGAAGATGACACCTTTTAAGTTCGGCAAAACAAGTGATTTTGGAGTGTACAATTTCTGTTTGGCTAAAGAGGGAGACTGCAGCATTAGCAGATGCAGAGAGACTTGATAGTTCATACAGATAATATGCCATCCTCACATCCCACAAGGAAAAGCTTTATTTTGTTCCTTGGATATTTATTTTCCAAGATTTCCTGTTTGCTAATGTGCTGACTTCTCTTGGGTCTGAACAATTAAAAAAAAAAAATAAAATTAAATCTCATAAGTAGATGAAAGACTTGATGCAGGGGACATAAACACATGCTGTGCTGTAACTCTCCTAATTTCCAAAGAGTACTAATACATTTCAAGCTTGTGACATATTTGGTTATAACAAGAATCTAAAAACATATGATGCTCTTAGTAACATGCATGATATTCTTACTAGAGCAAAACTACATATTAAAACACTTTTTGGACAGAAATCATAATTTTCATGAATAATGGAGGAGAAAGGTGCTTTTTTGTATGACAAAATTTTCTGAAAAATGAGGTGCATTTACCTTCTTATTACACTAAAACTTTTTGGTCTCCTTTGGGAATGGCATTTAACATTAACACCTTGTGTGTGAAGGGAATATTGCTGTATGAGAGGCAAAGCAGTAATGCTAAATGCTTTGATCGAGAAAGCATTAAAAAGGAGGACAGACAAAGGTTTAAAGGATGGTCAGGAAGATGGCAGGAAGGCCTGGTGCAAGCCAGGCCTGTTGTCTGGGCAGGACTCTCCATCTTGGAGAATTCACAGAGTCTTTGTGGTGGTTCACATTAATTTTTTCAGCTGCTCTACATTAGAACTGATGTGGATTCTATCTTAGAGCTGTTCAGGAAAAGCTACGTTTCAAAAACAAATAACCAAAAAAAAAAACAAAAAAACAAAAAAAACAACCCTCAACCAACAATGAAAACAAAGAAAAATAACATAAATACTCATTCCCATGATGAAAAAAAGGAAAGAAATTGCTGAGGAAACGGCTATCTGTCATTACCTAGAGTTTCAGATCAGTGGCAGAAAGAGGAAAAGAGGAATCTCAGTTCTTCTGGCTTCGCTATATGCCTGCAGGGTACATTGCTTCCACCAAATACACGTACTGCTGCTGTAAGGAATATCCTTTCCACTCCAGCAAAAAAGTATTGTAATAGTTGATATTGACTCTACATTAAAATGTAATATTTTCACAAAGCAAAGAATACAGAAACTACGGGAGGAAAATTTCTAAGATACCTCTACTCATTTTTTTCTCTAACAGTAGAAATGTTAAAGGTCATACCTCATTTTTGGTGTTAAGCAAGCTGCCTTTAACTCATGAGTAGACTTTACTTCTCTGTATATCTGCTATGAGAAAATGCAAATGCAGATACATACACAATATCCTCTTAACAAATTCTACCACATCAGACAATTCTCCTTTTGACATGAGATTTTAGGTGGTCTGCTCCACCAGAAAAGTTTTATCATGCAGCATCTTCTATTCAGGTCAACGAAAGCTGAGAATGCTCTGTGTCTCCAAAGAGTTTCTTAATACTTCACAGAGCTGTGCCTAAATTCATTCACTGCTGATACATGTATTATTGTCTACAATACAGCGTGAAAGGAAGCGACATTGATGAAGCATGGTTATAGACACATTGATAACCCTCTCAAAATGAGTTGCTCTCAAAGCCTCTAAAGAGAAAAAAGGAAGTCAGAATTGAGAATATTAAATAATTTTGACTGTTAATATTTAATATTCTACCTTTTTCAACCTCCTTTACCCTGTTTTCTTCTGCTATAACAGCTGGGATGAAAATGGCTTTCATTGTTCTTAAGGGAGATGGTGTTTCGGTATATTACATTTGTTCTCTAAATTCACGAACCCTGGAAGCCACAGAAGCAGATAAATATCTTTGTCAAGAAGACATACGCAAGGTTCCAGGAGCAAAACTGATCTTTGCCTCGTGGGTTAATAGCATTAATAATTGCCATTTTTGTAAGTCTGAATGTAAGAAGCCTGCTCAAACAAAAGAGTCAACCCTTCAAAAATGACTATCCATGATAAATTTTGAAAAGCAATGAAAATTGTCACTCTGCCAGCTTGATAAATTGTAGCCCCAACTGGCAGAGCCACTTGCCTTGCAGTAAGCACAAAATGACAGATCTTTGCTGAATACAAACTATATGCTTGCACCTTTCACAGCTGGTTTAGCTTGTAAACGCAGCAAAAAAAAAAAAAAAAAAAAAAAGAAGCTTTAATAAAAACTGAAGGTTATGCACAAAAAAATGGTTTCACAACTAACTGCTTCTCTCCTTTTAAAGATGTTGCTTTCATATTGGAAAGTAGTCTTGAAACAAACCCCTCACTTGTCTATGAGATCATGTTCCAAAAATACACGCAGAACTACATGGTGGTAGTTTCTTCACTAAAATGATTCAACTGTGCAGTCATCTCAAGGAAGGAAAAAAAGTATTTTAAGTATCGCCTTAATATTTAGGAGAACACACATCACTTGTGAAAAAATACAAATCCATATACTGAGCTGCATATCAAGACAAAAATATACTCAACACCTTTGTTACGTCCATTGTCTAATTGTTCATCTCCCGGATCACTCATTCTAATCTTCAGTCAAATATCAGAGCATTTCTAATATTAAAAAAAAAAAAAATGCTTTGTCAGAGATATGTTTAATCTGTGTCAATAGGTGGAATTCCTTTTCCAAAAATCACATTTGTATGAAACCTGTTTTGCATAATATGTAGAGGCGGCTCCAAAAGTAATGCACGGTAACACAAATTGATAATGTCTCAGCTACAAAGTACTATTCTTTAAAATAGACACCACCACGAGCTCTGCATTTTCACCAGTTATGAACAAGAGCCTGCACTCATAAAAACCTGCTCTAGTGGAGGTGGCCCACTGTACTGACACCACTGCTGAAATGAATTATCTTCTGCTCGGTCTACATCAACATCCAGCAAGCATAGATGAATGTCAATGGATGCCATTTTCTTCTTTGCATAAAGGAATTGTTTCACATCCTTGCTCCATATACACTTCCACGTCAGATGCAATTTTGTCAAACTGCCTCTCTGCTGCCATCTGCTACATGGCAACAACATGTAGGGGAATAGTGGTGAGAAGGTTCAGCATCTACTATCATAATACCAACATCTGCCTCTGATATTGTGGGCCAGTGCAATAAAATAGGAGGCATTACTTTCACGGCAGTCCTCATATATTCGTTATGCACGCACTGTACCACTGATGTCTGATTGATTATTCTGTGTTGCTAAAAACAGGTTTAGTAGCAAGGTTTGGGTGAAGAAATCAAGAATTATCAAACACATTTCCTTCTGCAACAGTCATATTTATGCATTGTGCTGAAGCTACGATGAGAAAAGTCACCCATTAGATGGTATTGTCTCAGAGGTAACACCAGGGGACCCGTCTATACGCATATCAATTCATAGCAACCACTACACTTCCTGCAAGTTCTCTTTGACGATGCATTAATGAGGTTAATTATTTAACCACTAGATTGTTGAATTATTTATTTATTTTGTACTCTAAGACAGCCAAATGCCACAGAAGTCTCTCTTGCAACCTGCAGCACAGTGCAGGCGTAAATGCCATTTCATTTATCACATGATCAGCCACCTCCTGAGCAACGCGGTAGTTTCGCAGTTCAGGCTGCTACCGTGCATTTTACCTACATTTATTAAACTCAAGAAACCTGTTGCTTCATATCACAAAATCATCGTGGGAAATTACTTTGCCTTAATCTAAAGCACGATTTTCTTTACAGATTTACATTTAGAAATGTACATGAATTAAGAGAAGATTGGAAAACTGCTTTTGAGAATTATACTGAGTCTGGACTTTTACATGAACTTCTCAGTAGGACAAATTTCCTTAAAATACATTATCCCCAGACTCACTTGAAATTTGATTTCCTCTTAGGAAGTAAATAGATGTTATTATTTTATCTGTCACTATTTTAATTATGCAAACACTGTAGATTGAAAGAGAAAGTTGTCTGCTGAGGTGGGGCATCAGATTAAATTATGCTCAGCATTCCAGTTTGCTACCTTACTGACAAATTTCAACACATCATGAAGAACATCATAGTTTATGAAGACTAATATTAATTACCACCTTACAGAGAAGGCATAATAATGCTTTTGATCCATCGATAAAGGCTCAAGAATGAGATGTTACGAAAAAAAATGCCCTATCTGAAAAAGAACAGGTATTTTAACACAAACACACACACACACACACACACACACACACACACACACAAAAAAAAAAAAAAAAACACCACATGCCATACAGAAAATAAGAGAAAGATGATGCCACAGTTAGTACTCAAAGTGAAATATGATAGAGCTGATGAAAGAAGGATATCCACAGTGTGGATGAAACACGTTAGAAGACACATAACAGCATTGCCTCAATGAGTAGCTTGACCTCAGATCTTCAGAAGTACAGACAACAGAACTGCTGGAGGTATCCAAAGGGACAGATAACGGCTATAGTGCTTTGGTTAGCCCAGGTAGCATATAAAACAGTGTGAACAACTCTGGTCACTGATCTCGGCAAAAACAAGCAGAAATTACCATGGCTAGACAAGAGCTAGAACGACAGAACAGGGAATGGAAATGTCTGTCCTAGAATATTTAGATAACCTGTCTTTTTTCGCCTGTAAACTTGAATGGAGATAGGATTGACTGCTCTCCCAAAGCACTCTTATCTGAAATAAAGACCAAAACAGAAGCAGAACTATTTAAACCCAAGGAAAATTCTGATGTAAAACAAATAGGTACAAATGGAGTACCAAAAAATAAATTATTTAAGAAAAGAGAAGGCAGTTTCTAAGTCCTGCAGTCAAGAGTTTGAAGTAGCCTTCTGATGGAGAGGTGAGCAAGTGAAAGGAACCTAACTAATTTTAGAAGGAAAGATATATGATGCTCCTGGCTGAAATAATAGGATACTGTGACTTGACCCAGAAAATCCCTTCACTTCATACATTTATAGTACCGCCAATAAAAGGAAAAAGAACACACAGTCAACAGAGAAAGAGGAAAATGGGGAAGTGTATTGACTGAAGTGAACACATTTATTGTGTATGCCATTAGAGAAGGAAGATTCCTCCTTGCTGCTCCCAGCAGGGTAAAGGTAGGGAGCATTCTTTGTCCATTTTTTTCCAAATGGATTTTTTTTTTATCTGGACTAAATCTTTTCTCATCCTTCTCTACTCAATATTATGACAGGAATTTTTAATCTGAAAAAGTCAGATAACTGAAAGGTTACCACAAAGAAAATGTATTTATTAGTGGAGGTCTTTTTCCTGAGCAAACACAAAAAGACCAAACACAAGCCACAATCTACCTTGGTGAAGGTGTGGGGTTGCTTTTGTTCTGTTTGTTTGGGGGGTTGTTTTTTTTAACTGTTTGGAATATTTTTTTGCTCTGTACCAAACATGGAGCGGAGTGCTGGATGCTGTTTTGCTGCAAGAACAGACTGGTTGATGAAGATACCAAAATGACATTCCAGATTCTGTACGTGCAGGAAGATCTGTGGGCAATGTGACATCATAAGCAAGACGTAGAGAATTGAGAAAACATTTGCAAAGGCTTAATATAAAAGTGGTTAGACGGCTACCTCCAAAAAAAGTGACAAGAACCCAAAGCAGAAATTATTTTGAACACTCTCTCCAGAAGAAATTGAATGCTAATTCCACTACAACCACAAGAGCATAAAGCTAATAAAGATATTTTTTCAATTTGGGCACTAATTAAACATTCTTCATGAAATAAACAAGGACTCCATTGTAGTAGACTAGTCCTGGCCAAACATTTACCAAGTTTTCCTTCCCACACTTCCAGCACTTAACTTTCACCTATTACATATCCAACAGATCACTTTGTTTAAACCATAACTTTCTTGAATGAAGAATAAAACTTTGAAATAAGAATACATATGTTTTATAAGGAACATAAACCATATTCCTGCATCATGTTCCTATGAATGTCAGGGAAGTACTATTTTCATGATGTTAGATAACTTTCCTAGACTCTTTAATTAAAAGCTAAGGAGACGCACAACGGAAACCCTATATGAACTTTTACAATAAACTCCTGTAGTGGTTGATACTTTGCTTGATATATCTTCTACAAGCAAGTCTTGCAAAGGATTTTCTTTAAGGATTTTCATTTAATGTAGAATCTTCTAGACAACAATTATGTTTGTACTGAAAGAAATAATTGCAAGAATAATTTATGAAGCCAAAGAGTCCATTATTATTATTAAACTGGTATTAATACCCTCCTTCATTTACCTCATTTTTTCTCATTTAACGTTTCTCTGATTTCTCCATAGTATATAAACAGGAGCAGAGCTGATTTTATGTTTTATTCCAAGCTACTACTACATACTAAAATGTCAATTCATGAAGGGCTGAAAACACATGCCTCATTAATCATACACCTCTACTGCTACCTGTGCTTTCTAATCAGTTCAACATTTACCATCATTAGTTTGCACAATTCTGCTGTCTCAGACCAAATCCTTTACAATATCAAACCAAACAACATTCGTGGTTCTACGCATATTACTTTTACACTGTTAATTTGAACAGTAAAATTATTGTCATAAAAACAATGGTCTTCATAAGCTCAAAATGAAAAGCTTGCTTATGCTGCCATTGCTGATTTATACATTTAATCAAGCCTGAGCTGATCCATCATATTATTTAATGCCAGCACCAGTCTGGCATTCCCTTTGTTATCACAGCTGTCTACTTTTAATCTATAAAATATTGTTGCAGCACTTCTTCCACATTTCTGGCTTTCAGAGTTTGTTACCTTACTAAAAGCTGATACTTTCCAAACCAAATAATTATCAAGGGCAAAAATAATTTAGGCTCTTGAAAGATAACTATTCTGGCCTTGACATTCTTAACCATTTAGATTGTTTCCAAAGAAGAGCACAAAACAAAACATGATGCTCCTGTGATAAATAATTCTCTGATTAACAGAGAAATAAAGCTATTTCCAGGAACCGTATTAAAGATTATTTTTTTTTAGAAAGAGAACTCCGTATCACATTGAATCATTACACTTTATTCTGTGTTAGTTTTGATTCCTTTTGAATATTTTTATGGACATTTAAACATTCTATAAATGACAGTGTCTTCTATCTATGAAAAGTACCTCTATGTTAATACTTTGGGTAAACCTTACAAAGAACTGAAAACAATAGCACTGAAGAAGCCAGAAGACTTTGTACCTGAAACAGGAAAACACTGCTGTCTTTGTTATCTAATATTTAACCAAAGATATAGGCAAATAAAAGTATGGATATTATTATTATCTTCAGAGGACAACAGAGAAAGAACCTTTACAGTAATATAGTAATGCAGATAATAATCCTTTATTCATTATCATGGTTCACTGTAGATCAGGATACATCATTTAGAGATCACAGCTATACTTTCATTAAACAGCTAACAAGAAAGCAAAATGTTGATGTGCAATATATTGTAAACTGCTGGTCAAGTTCATTGAATTCACAGCTCAGCAGAACCTGACAAATTTCTGTATTTTTGGTTCTTTGTCAGTGCAATGGAAATTTGTCTTACATAATGGTCTTTACTTGGTAACATTTCAAAAAGTTATTTTCAATTACAAGTCTTGTAGTCTTCATTATTTTTTAGATGAACATACTAAATTAGGAAAGCCTATTTAATAAAGGAATAATTCATGCTATTAATTTAAATAGACCTTCAATGGAAAAAAATCTTTAAACACAAAGTTCACAAAGCTGCCTTCTTCTTTTAGAGTGTGTAAGAGATTTAGAAACAGTAACTGTTTCACAAAAGGAAATTTAGATATTTAGCTAACTTCTGAAATTTGGATTGGACTTCGATGGTTGACGTGATCAAAACCCAAAAGTACACATTAATATTTTCTTTTGTTTCACTTGATATCCACGCCAACCAATGTTAAACTCATCGGTATTCTAATCTTACAATTCCAGAAACAGACATCCATTCTGGCATTTGGATCTCACAAATCTCAGTGGCAAACTACAATTGCTACCACTTTTAAGAAGGATCAAATCATACTCTGATATCTGTGAGCACTTCATGCTTTTTACTTCATTCAAATATGAGTATTTGGAGTAGAATCTTAAAAATGTTTTTCTTCCTTGCTTTTGCACATGAAATCTTTCATGAAACTCTTTTCTATTACCAGCAGTACTCCCAGTTGTCTAATTTCTGTTTATTGAAATTATATAACTGGATTTTTTTTTGTTAAATGATTACAGTTGGTTCTGTAAATTTCTTCTGGGACTCTTGTGTGAGTGAGCACAGCCTTTTGGGTTACCCACTGTGATTAAACAAAGAGCAGATTGTTCTTCCCAGAAAGTAGAAAGAAATTCAGTAACCTTCCAACCGCATCAGCAATGAAGAAAATCTGGACTCTTACTATGTTTTATGCTTTTGTTAGAAATTTAGTTTCTGTGAGTTCTGAGATGTGTGGGAATATATAGACTATATCCCAGAACTGCATGTTCTTAACTCAACCCTTAACCCAAAATTAGCACTTTTTTCCTCTTAATTGTGCACTTTCAAAAGTTATTTAAGCTGAAAATATTTACAGAGGTTTGTTTCTTTGTTTTCCTGACCCACAGTCACTGCTTAGATTTCTACAGTACAATTTAGTTTTGCACTTTAGCTGAATCAGAAAATGTCAGCTTGGCTATGAATGGGAAGAACAGAGTGAAAGTCTGCCTGACCAGCTCAACAGAAGATTTACAACACTGATCAGGAGAAAACAGAATTTTAGGGGTTGAGCCCAAAGGTGATATGTAGCACAATTTCAATATAGGTATATACAGATACATCTTATGAAGAAAAGGGTATGATTTACTATGACTTTTTTACAGTCATTTCTTTGTACTTTCCATAAGATTCAGACCTTCTAAATCTGCTTGAGAAACTAAACTGATTTTTTTTTTTTTATTATTTTATTAATCCACAGCCTTCCTGTTGGTAAATAACATTTTCAAACCTAAAGTGCACTGCAGATAAAAGTACATTGTCTCCTTAATAAAGAGGGCAGAAAGCCATGAATGGTTTTCATAGGTTACAAGACTTAAAATGAATATATCAATTTATTAACAATATGAATATTGTGCATAGACTGCAATTATCTTCAGGAACCAATGCACTTTAAATGAGAACGTTCTTCACTGCAAGAATACACTGAATTTATTATAACACTGAAAAAATAAAGATAGCATGTTGCAGAAAAAAAGAATCTCTAAATACTTTCAGATTCAGTCTGGAATGCATCTAAAACAAGCTTTCAAAAACAATGCAATAACTATGAAACAAAGAAGGTGTGTTTAGTACATTTTTTACAAAAGAGGTTTATGAAGTGTTACTTTCAGTAAGTTCTCAATAATATCATTATACCCAGCACATGTTCTACCCCATAACGAAGTGTAACAAAACATAGTATGCTGAAAAATTAGATGTGGACAAGATGTACTATACAAGATTATCAAGCAGAGAGAAAAGTGAGAGATATGAATGTTCTAGATATGAATCCTATGGAGACTTAAGCAATGCAATCATGAATTTGGGCCACCATGCAATATGGGGGAGCCTGTATGCTGATGTACATCAGATCAACAGAACTGAGGACAGAAAACAATATTCTATGCCACAAACAGGGCATAAAACAGTAACAGAACATTTCAGTGGAAATCCAGTGCCTCACCTTGTAGTCTGTGTCAACAGAGTTCCTTTTTCACTCAAATGAAAAATATAAGTCTCTGTTTGAAAAATAATTCCTAATTTCCAGTATGGGATATCTAATGATATGTGTTAACTTCTTATAATACACAAAAGCAGCAGTGATACAAACAACTGCCCTAGGAATAAAAAAGCAACAAAACACCATCAAAAACAGCTACCACAGATACTTTCCCAAAGCTTGTGTGACTTTTGCAGGACTTAGATACAGATCTTTTACATTTTGCCTGCATAACCCTATTATGTTTCAAGACATCAAATGTTTTTCTAAGTGCTGCAAGAATGAGAACCAGTTTTAGCCAGGTACTAATAGTCATGATTGCAAAAAATTACTGTAAACAAATGGACCACAAGATCTTGGAAAAAGAAGCTGTGAATAAAAAAATAGCCTCCCCATCAATCGTTGAGGGTCTTTAAATGTGTGCATCATCTAGCTTGGCTTTTATGTGCTGCTGTTTAAAACTGTGAACAATGATAATTACAGAAATGTAAAAATTTCCTTCCTGACATTTTCTTCCCCCATTAAAAGGAGTAGAAGCCATACTTTGGTATTGAAAGAGTGCTTGCAACTGCTTGAATTGCTGGCAAAGAATCATCTACTTAAAAGTGGCCCTGAAGATTGTTTGGGTTATAAAAAACACTTGAAGAAGCAAACGAGCTCTACAAAAAGAAGAGAAGAACCTTGGCAGCTGCTGGGCTAAATGCTTTCACTGTAGTACTCTGCACTGAAACCCTGGAGATTTGCAAACAGAAGTAATAGGAAAACCAACTTTCTTGATCATTTAATATTTTGTTTTATCCTCCTGCTCTTTCATCCTCCTGCCTTGTCCCAGGGCCGTATGAACAGGAGGACCAGACCCCATAATTCAGCAGTTTTAAACACTAGGAAAAAAAATCAACAAACCAAATAGGATGTTTTAGACCTCAGAAATAGCTCCAGATATCTGCCTATTTCTTTCATTTCAATTTGAAGCTGAGCATATTGTGGAAATGATGTATGACAGCCACCTTCTCAAACAGCATCCTTTCTGCACCAACCTGTGGAATGTTATTGGTAGGTGAACGAGCCATGCAGTGCTTTCCTCCCAGTGAAATCTGGGATCTGAACAAACTGACAGGATGAACACTCCTGTAGATGTGCTCCATGCTAGCTGATAACCAACAGCACTTGACAGGCAGGTTCTTCAACGCAGAGATTTCCTTAATATGATTAAGACTAATTTGGGCTAGCATTTATATAAATCACAGCTTGGTCATAAAGAGTCAAAATAGTTTCTAGTGGAAAAACCTAATAACTCACTTTTAACATGGTTTTACTTGAATTATGGAAGAAGCAGAATATTTATGGTGAATACAAAACTACAAAAGAGAATGTCCTTTGATAATGTCTGAACAAAGTCTCTCAAACAGCCTCTCCGGAATTTTTCCACTTTCTTTCAGCAATACAGAGAGCAAGAACATCTGCAGTTTTAGTTTAATCCCATGCAGTTTGATCTCATGCTCCTAACACAACTCTCATTCTGCAACCATCAGAATTACAGGTATCAGCTACCACATGTAAAACTTTTTAGCCTCTCCTTCACTCAGTAGTCTATGTGTTTTTAAAGTCCATAAATACAGAAGTGCTGCGGTGGACTGACTGCTGCTGTCATGGCAAATAAGGTTTGCATTTACCCCACAACATTTACACGTGGGCTGAAGAAGCAATAACAACTTACTTTTACCATTCCCCTCGTGCTTAGTGCATAGTGTTCAAGAGAGACAAGCTAGCAAGTTTCATAGTGAAGAGTAAAGCAGTTCATAGGTCATGGGAAATAAAGAAATTTTAGTACAAACATTATGCAAATTTATTTTTTAAAGGATCGTTTTTTCAGGTAAAATCCTGTTCAGGTCATTTGCTCCTGGTAACTTGGTTTGGGAGATATCTTAGTTTGCATTCTTCCTAGAAAGCAATGCTATCTAGGTAAAATGTGGATTTTTCAAACTCAACATGAGATGAGTTCATGTCAGTAACAACACAACTAAGTGACTAGCATGCTGCTAGTATATCTCTAGCACAGTCACTAGTGCTGGGTGTGCTTGTGTAAGATCTCATTTCTTTACAAATAAAGTACGAGAGGAAAAGGAAAAAGGAAAAAGGAAAAAGGAAAAAGGAAAAAGGAAAAAGGAAAAAGGAAAAAGGAAAAAGGAAAAAGGAAAAAGGAAAAAGGAAAAAGGAAAAAGGAAAAAGGAAAAAGGAAAAAGGAAAAAGGAAAAAGGAAAAAGGAAAAAGGAAAAAGGAAAAAGGAAAAAGGAAAAAGGAAAAAGGAAAAAGGAAAAAGGAAAAAGGAAAAAGGAAAAAGGAAAAAGGAAAAAGGAAAAAGGAAAAAGGAAAAAGGAAAAAGGAAAAAGGAAAAAGGAAAAAGGAAAAAGGAAAAAGGAAAAAGGAAAAAGGAAAAAGGAAAAAGGAAAAAGGAAAAACTCAGGCAGAGAAGAAAGAATATTTCAATTGATCCTGTGGTCCAGGGTAGCCCAATAGGCTGTTCACAGCTTGCTGGAGAGACATTCATCCTCCCTCTGAAGGCTGCTTGCACACTGTCACCAATTAGTGTTGTGGTCTGGAGCTCAGCGAGCTGCTAAATGTCTTTTGAACTACTGTTCTGTAACCTTTCCAAAACTGACCTTTTCATTATCATTTTACATCACTCTGTTGTGTGTCATAGAGACACACTTTTTAATGTCATGTTTATTTCCACCAGCTCTTAAGCTTCAAAGCTTAAGCTTGTCAAAATATACTGTCAAAGTATACTGCATTTCAAGGAAGAAGAAACTCATCTTTCAAACATACTTAAAAGAAAAACAAAACCAGACTCCTCCCACCACAAACAAAAGCTTTTCATTCTCCTTTTCAGGTTGACATTGCATCATATTAGCCACCACAGAGTGCACAAACATTTCTGTCAATAGCTACCATGACATCAGATTTAGGTTTAGAAACCTTTTTTTTTTTTTTTTTCCCCAAAAAGCCATGCATCAGTACCCCTAAAATCTTTAGATAATTCCTCTAAAACACGTGCATATGGAAAAACAACTCTGTAGTGCCTTAAACTTTGAGATTCAAGCTCTGTATGAAGGCGTAAACGAGTAAATCACACCAAAAAAACTTGTGCAAAAGCCCCACAGCAAATACAATTTTTCACAAATAAAACAATTGCAGTCAAATGACCATTTGTATGCATATTTTAGATGCGATTAGGACGAAATTCATGTTTTGTGTGTTGGACGTTTATGTACATGGCTCCATCTCTATCCACCCAAAACCCTTTGATGTAATCACAAATATTGAAGTTAATGCCAGAATCAAAGCCCTGCATTCATAATTACCCAACAGTGCTGCAAACACAAATTCTCACCAAAACCAACAGACAGATACATAGATCAGTTTGATGGTTTACATTCCAGAGACAAATATAGACCCACCAAGTAAACTCATGGATAACTGAAGGACATGGCAGAGATAAGCACATTAAGGTTACTGTATTAAAAGACTCTATGGTTACTTAGATAGCCCTTGTAAAATTCATTTCTTTATACGCATAAACGTGGAACATTTCTCACAGCATAGATCCTTCTGTCATCGATCAGTTTTAATACTTTTTCCTTTCTTAAAAGAGGTTCAGCAGATTTCATTAAAAATTGAGTTTTCACCTTGCCCATCTTGGTGAAGCTACCATCTTTTCATAGCAGTGAGTTTCCTGAGATCACTTACATCCAAAGAGAAAGTGAGCAAACAGTGGATATTGCCTATCACTGCCTGGGGGCCTTCCCATGTTTTAGTTTCATATTCCTCATATTTGCTCTTCGAGTACAGTCTACCCCTCTTGTTCCTAAATATGCTCTGATGACAAAAATGTCAACTCTTAAGAAAGGATTTCCTATCACACAACTGAATTGCAGCTGATCTGATTAACTCCTACTCCTTTCCTTTTGCTCCCACACCTCTCCGAAGATCCAGTCTTCTCACTTTTCTGATTTGAAGATACGACCTCTATTATCTCCTGGGCATCAGGCTCTGACACACTCTCTCTTTCTCCCTGTTGATTTCTAGAACTACCTGACTTACATGCCTGCTCACCCAGCTGCCTTTTCATTTTCCACATCATCTGCTGAAATAGTTTTAACGCTACATTTCCCTTCACTTCTCTCTGCCATATGCTGAAGACCATGTGCCTCCACAGTTGCACTACTCACACAAAGGTCTGCCTTTAGGTCCTCTGCCTAGATATCTGTCAAAAAGATGCTAGCTGCCCATTATATCCTTTTTCCACTCCTCCCTCATGTTCTTAAACTCTGTTTCCAAGTAGATCTCTAGTCCTTGAATCTCATTCTTAAAGATTCCACTGGTTTTCAGCCAACACTCAACGTGAAAACAAATATTGTTAGGAACCCACTTCAGGGTAATATTATATCTTCACCTTCTTCACACAGTTTTTTTTTTTTTTTCATTAGCTCCTCTACTTCAAACACCTCAAATCCTGCATCAACAGCCATTTCTTTAGAGAAAAAGAAGGTAACTTGCCTTCTTACAGTCTTCTCTCGCCTCCTCATCACAACCAAAGAATAAAGTCACGTAGCCACTTAACTTCAAGAACAAACCAACACCCACGAAATCTAAAGAAGTTTAAAAATACATTTGGAATGAAGTTAGATTTCAGTGGATGAGTCTAAATAAAATACCAGTTGAAAAGTTCGGACCCATGTTCTGCGATTTACAGCTGAACCAGATTGAGCAATTCTTCATATTCTTGCAATGATGATTGTTCTCTGTGTATATCTACCAGGCAGTACTTTAAGCCATGTGCAAAACAGAACTGTTTTATTTTACACAGCAGGACAAACAAACCCCGATATTACCTCCTCCTGCTAGCTCCAACCTCAGTAAGAAATAGCTTTGTTTCTGAGCCACCTTCCCCTCTGTGACCGATCACTTCCCACAATGAGAAAAACACTTAAAAAGCTTAAAGACAAGAACATGTTAAGGCAGAGACACATTTATAAAATCCCTATTTGCCAGAGCCATTTCCTTTATGGCAGTTTTTGAAGCCAGGGAGGAGAGTAATTGCAGGGATTCTAGAAGAAGCTTATGAATCAAAAATGATAATCAAAGGTTTTGATGTCCTTTAGAGTTGTATTTATTTACCAAGGAATCATCATAAGATAATTATTATTTAAAATAAATAAATAAAAAACCAGCATGGTTGCAAAAAAACCAGGAATCAATGCTTCCATCTCTCCTTTTGTTACAAACAATTGTCTCAGTGGATTCTGAGTGTTGAGGATACAGCCTTTACAGCTTAGAAGCTCCCACTCTCCCCTTCCCCTCCATCCTCAGCTAAAGCACACGCTCCCACTTTTATGTTTCACAGCCCGTGTCACTGGCCTCCTGAAGGCCAGTCAGGCACCATCTACGTATTCAAACATTTGACAGACATTCTCTAATTCAGAGTTTGTTTGCTTTAGTGACTACTCAAGGGAAAGGAAATGCGTAAAGCTGCAAGCTAAAGCATTAGGATTTTAGCAGTTTTATTGTAACAAGTAAGTTTTGTTTTACTCATCTCTGTATCTTGCTTAAGGCAGTGCAGTTTTCATCTACATGTGCATTAATGCCCTCAAAGCATAAAAGCACCTGGAAGCATTAAGCGCCAGGCTAAGAAAGTGAAACATTGAATAACTTGACAGACACCTCAAGCAAGGAGCAGCAAACCATTTGGGGACAAGCTACAGATAGACGGACTACATTTTGTCTTTACCTATGAGCCCAGATGCTGAAGTTCTTTAGAATAATTCTACTTTGACATCATTTTTCATTTTATACCGTGCTTCAGGCTATTAAAACTTTGGAAGAACACATTGATTCAGTGCACCTAGAGTATCTAAGTGGGAGTAGCAGGTTGTATAGGAATAGCATAGTTAATAAGGCAGTGGTCTTAATAAGGCTCCTGGTCTGCTTCTTGGCAAGCATGCAACTGCTTCACCTTTAACTCATCAACAGAACCAAAAACCAGGAAAATCCTTAGAGACATGACAAAACTAAAATTTCTGTGGAACTCATCACCAGAACTTCATTCTGCCAGATGTCAGCGTAAGTAGGAACCGTGGAATGTTTTACAACATGGGTGTCCAACCTTTTGACATGCCTGAGCTGTGTATATATAGGTTATTTTATTAAAAAATAAAAAAATAAAAAGAGGGAAAGAGAGTGAGCAATAAAACAATAGAACTAGTGGGATATGTGACCTTCCTTTGTGAAACAAGCGCATCAGTCTGGTTCGATGGCAGTGGTTGCAACTCTCAGTCAGCTCTCAAGGTGCTTGTCAGAGATTTTTGATGACATTTTACTTCTTCTGTACTTCATCCAAAACAGTTGTTCACAGATGTACATACTGGCAAAAAGCACTGCCATGAATTAGGCAGACTGTGAAGTGAGGGATATATTTCTCTGCCAAAATAGGGCTTATGGAAGTATGGTGAAGAGACCAGATATCAATATTGTCAACACCAAACGTATCATCTTTTGTAAGCCCAAATTCAGCAAGTTTTTTTCCTTTGGAAGATGCTCATTTTTGTCCTGGCTCCAGCTAAGAGCTTACAGCACCCTTGAGACAGGAGGAAACAAACAAAAAAAAAAGGGGGGGAGGAAGGGGAAGAATCCAAGCTACTATTTCTTCCAAAGAGTCATAAAATAGAACTAAGATGGAAGAATTATTAGTTCCCACCCTGCTCTACTTGCTGCTTATGTGGAATTGTTCCCTATGGCACATTATGTAGTGTTGCATCCAGACTCACGTCAAGTGTTCAGCTCAATTTCAGCCATGAAACTGCAGCTAACGAATAATCTCCTCTGGTTTATTTTTATCACATTCTCAAGTACGCATTAAAATTAGCATAATTGATGGTGTAATTAAGGACGTCAGCACAGCTCTGAATATGGGGTTTGCTAGTTAACATGTGTTCCATGCTGGTTGGGTGTTAGAATAAGATTTTCTCCTGAAAGCTTTCTGACAACATGACATCGGATTACTTTAAAGACACATTTAATTCCTAATCATTATCCAGCAGGTTACAAGATGTTGTGCTAGCTTTTATAGTTACATTCATAGGCTCCCACGATACCTGTTTTTTCTTTTTGAATGGCCTGCTCCAGTTCCATGTATTCATTTGTACATAAAATTGAGTCAAGACATAAAGATGGGCTCTCCTTATGCTTCTTTTGTAATGTCCATCAACACTAGGAAAACAGCACAGTCACCTCAACAAGCAATGAAATTTCCAGTTGTCTACACAAGTGGACAAGCTTAAGCACCTGCCATTTAGATAACACTTCAAGCTGTAGCTGAGTGACAGGAAAGAACCAGGCAACGTTATCACTTTAACAAACACAAGGGGGAAAACCTAAAATTTGTCCCAAAGGAATCTGGTAGAACTCCACCAAGAAAGTAATGCGGCCAATAGCCTAGATCTACATCAACGCACATAGCATAAGAAATAAGCGGGAAGAGATAGAAAACATGGTGCAACTAGAAAGCTGTGACCTAATTACTATCACAGAAACATGGTGGGATGAATTACATAACTGGGATACTACAAACAAGGGCTACGAGATTTTTAGAAGGAATAAAAAGGGCAAGAAGGGCAGGGGAGTTGACCTCTACCTTAAGTGGATAATTGCAAAGAGTTGTCTCTGAGAAACAGCCATGACACAAATGAGAGCTTGTGAGTTAAAATTAGGAGCCAGATCATAAAGGACATCTGATGGTGAGGTACTACTACAAGTCACCTGAACAAGAGGAACCTGTTTATAAGGTCCTCTTTCTTCAGCTACACGAGGTACTGTGCTCGCAGGCTCTCATGCTGATGGGGGATTTCAACATCCCAGATATCTAAAACAACACAGCAAGCTGCAAGCAACCTAGGAGACTCCTGAAATCTGTTGAAGATAAATTCCTCACTCAGGTATTGGACAGACCAACCAGAGGTCATGTTGCTCACTAATGTGGAAGAGATCATTAAAGAGATTAAGACTGGAAACAGCCCAGGCTGCAGCAACCATGCCCCAGTAAAGCTTGTGACCTCAAGAAATAGGAGCCTGGAAAAGAGCAAAATCAGGATCATGTACTCTGGCTGTTTAAGAAATTATTGGATGAGATCCCCTGGGAAACTGCCCTTATGGACATAGGAATGGTAAAGAGCTGGAAGCTCTTTAAGCACGCCTTTCTGAGAGGACGAGATCTCCATCCCTCAACATAAGAAATCAACCAGAGGAGGCAGGAAACTAGCACAGCTGAGTAAAACTGAGGGAAAAGAGGGAAAAGTACAGGCAGTAGAACAGGGAAGAATACAGGGATATCACCTGGATATGAAGAAACAGGATTAGGAAAGACAAGTTGCAGATAGAACTAGACTTAGTAAGGAATATGAAAAATAACAAGAGATTCTATAGATACATTGGTCAGAAGATACAAGGGCCAAAAAGGATGTAACCCCGTCTGATAAATGGAAAGGGAGAACTAGTTCAACAGACATGGAGAAGGCTAAAGCACTCAGTGAGATCTTTGCTTCAGTCTACACTGCCAGTCAGGCTTCCCATGCCACTTGTGTTCCTGAACCTCTACACAAGAGTCAGGGGAAAGCTTTCCCACTTAAGAGCAGAACAAGTTCAAGACTGCCTCATGATGCTGAGCACGTACAAGCCTATGGTGCCAGTCGACATGCATCCCAGGGTCCTGAAAGATCTGACTGATATAGTTGCCAAGCTACTCTCCATCATATTTGAAAAATTTTGACTGTCATAGCTTGAAAAAGGGAAGCATCACTCCTGTTTTTCAGAAAGGGAGAAAGGTAGACCCAAGGAACTACAAGCCAGTGAGACTCACATTCAGTGCCTAGAAAAATCATGGAGCAGATCCTTCCAGATGATACATTAAGACACATGTGAGACAATGAGATCATCCAAGATACTCAACATAGCTTCACCAAGGGCAGGTCATCCCTGACCAATCTGGTGGCTTTCTACAGTAAAGTGACGGAACAAAGGAAAGGCAACTGATGTCATCTGCCTGGCCTTCTGCTAGGCCTTTGACAACACCCTTATCTTTAAATTTGAGAGACATGGATTTGAAGTCTAAACTATTTGGTAGATAAAGAATTGGTTGTACGGTTGCAGCCAGAGCGCTGCGGTCAATTACTACATACAAATGAAGGCCAGCCAATACTGGCGTCCCCCAGGAGTCTGTCTTGAGACTCGTGCTCTTCAATATCTTTATCAACGACATAGGGACTGATATACTCTCAGCAAGTTTGCAGATGGCACAAGCTGAGTGATGCAGTTGACACAACAGAAGGATGGCCTGGATGGGCTGAAAAGTGGCCACACAAACTTAATGACATTCAACTAGGCCAAAGTGCAAGGTGCTGCACTTGGTTGGGTTGGGGCAATCCAACCAACTGGGAGAAGAATTCATTGAGAGCAGAGAAGAACTTCGGGGTCCTGGTGGAGCACTTCTGATAAGAAAAGTTGATGGAGCTGTGTTTACTCAGCTTAGAGAAGAGAAAGTTCCAGGCAGATCTCAGTGTGGCCTTCTAGTACTTGAAGGGAGCTTATAAGCAGGAGAGAGACCAACTTTTTACATAGGCAGATAGTGATCAGACAATGGAGAATGACTTGAAACTAAAAAAAGGGGAGATCTGGATTAGACGTTAGGAAAAAAATATTTACCCAGAGGGTGGAGAGGCACTGAAATACGTTGCCCAGAGAAGTTGTGGTTGCCCCATTCACGGAAGCACTCAAGGCCAGGCTTGATAAGGCCCCTGGGCAGACTGAAAAAATGGATGGCAACCTTATCCACTGCAGAGGTATTGGAACAAGATGATCTTTAATATCTCTTCCAAACTAATCCATTCTGTGATTAGAAGAGAAGAAAGTTGTGTGCTCAATACAGCTCTAGGTGAAGTGACTGACTGCCTTTACATATGTGCCTTGTATCATTAGAATTCCAGGGACCAGTGATGAAATGCAGTTAGAGCTGTTAAAATGACCAGGGAGAAATAAGTCAATGAATAACACTCCCTCATGCCATTCTAGCAAGTTTGCATTCTTTCATTTATACCCTGATTGAGGCAGGTAACAATTATCCTGCTTCAAAGATGACACTAATTAAAAAAAATAATCTTACTCACTGCTTATTGTTTATTTTATTAACAACTTAAAGTGATTAAAGCCAGTGCACATTTTATAGTCATTGGTTGGATTGTACAAAATCCATGACTGAACCTAATTTCAAATACGGAGCATTTTTACAGCATCTCATCCATTCAGAAAGAGATGTTCTTGTTTAGTCCCCCCCATGCTAGCTCCCCTGAACAACAAACTGCTCCTGCCCTCAAAGATACCACACTGATGTCACCATCATGCTCTAACACATAAGAATGTTACACTGGTAGCTTTTTAGCACCTTAGCACCTTCTTCTGGCTCCTAAAACAATAGCTTCCATTATAGCCTTCCCTTTGTATCAGAAATTGCACAGCTATATTCTCATTCAGATACTTTGCTATTATATGCTTAATTACATTCTGTTCCAAATTTACGAAGAGGCCAAACTTATCACAGATTGCAGCAAATTTTCTTACTGAAGATGTCCTCTGTCCTGAGTTTAACTAGAAAGCAGGCAAAATATATATATATATTATATATATATATATATATATATATATATATATATATATATTATAATAATATATATATAGGAACAAGTTATAAAACTATTTATCATTTCTCAATACAAAAAGCAACGGAGGAGTTGAGAATAACCAAAAGGGTACTATATGTTGATCCTAGATTGAAGTGCTTATGAAATAAGCTCAGAACTATGGCTCACTTGGTACTGATCAGAGCTGCTGGATTTCCATATATTCAGAAGATAATTGCAGTAAGAGAAGATTTTAGTCAAGGATAACATACAAGAAAAGCAAGTTAAACTGCAAAGAATAGATCTCTATTTCTGCACTTATGTACAAAGCTTAATAGTTCTTAATGAGAGTTAATGGAAGACATCCATTTCTAAGTTGTTAATTCAATTAGAGATGCTCCACAAGTCTAGAAATCTCAACTTATGTGAAACAGAAAGGGAAGTTTTATATCTCTACAGTTTTTCATTGTGTATGAGTTTATGACTTTATGCTCAAAAGACTTGAAGGGATTACTTTGTTTTAACATAGCTTATACAAATATTAGAATATAGTTTTTAACACAGCACTTGTTGATTTCCTGATATATAAACCATACAGATGAATTTGTCCGTGCCTGCCGTTTGGCACAATTCCATTATCATTTTCCATTTCATTCTTTCAAATGTCCCTCTGCTGCATTTCATCTACCTTAGAGATCTTTCAGCTTCCTTTTCACGAATCCATTACAAAAGATACCTTACCTGTTTTATACTTCAAAATATCTTTGAAACAAAGAGAGAGGAAGATAAAAGAAGATAAAAAACATCAGAAGCAGGCCTTGATAACGAAGCAGACTTTGAAGATTTGATAGAAATACAGCACAATACTTTTCTAACAGATTTTTAATTTAAAATCTCACATTAAAACAGAATAATTACTAGACCCAGTGGCAATGTAGGAAGACACAAGGCTTAAATACGATTCTGAGAATGCCTCAGTGGTATTGCTTACTTTCCTCTTCCTTTTACTTTAATAACATTTCAGCTATATAATGATTCTGGTAACTATTACCTGTGAGAAGCTTTCTGAAAACATAATCAGTTTCTACAAAATTGAATTGGTCAAGCAGTGCAAGTTATATCAAGAAATGCTCTTTGGTAAATATGGTGGAGCTGCATTTGAATACAGTTTAAACTAACATATTTCTCAAATGTGTAAGTGACAGGTTTATCCTGAATTTCTTACAGATAGAGAAATGTAGGAATATTCTTGTACTACAAGCCTGCCTTAACGCAAGAGCAAAGCCCCTTTTGGCATTCATATCCTCACCTGACAGTTAATAGCTGCCTAAATGTGATTTGCAGTTAGTAGTTATTAAGAAAACATCACATCTCTCTTGGTAACAAGAATTAAGAGCATAGGTCACGGAGGTCACGAGTTCCTATATAACTCAAAGGCAATTATAAATTTAGTTGAGTTACCTTGGATTACTTCAGAATTAAAGCATTAATGAATTCACATGTAAGGTAGTATTTTCAAATGAATCACGATCTTTTGAATGATAAAGTCATTGGGATAACAAAAAGAAACAGAAAACATGCGAGAGGAACATCATCACAGTTGACAAGGAGCTTACGACCTACTGAATTGGGACCTCCTCCACGGTCCATTAACCTCAGTGCATCAAATGACTGCATGCTTAAATTGACTCTGAATCAGGGAGACTTGAAATGCAGTCTAATTAAGTAGGAAATATAATGTCTAGTTAACCTAAAAGAAGGATCTTATCTCCTCAGGAGACTGAGTCCTAAGAAGCGAGGTATAATTTCAATAGACGTGGGTATGTATTGAATTAGTTCATCTTAGTTCATTCTATTTGACTCAGGAAAAAAAAGTTCTAGTTCACTTTAAAACGTCAAACCTTCTCATGTCTTACTGCTTTTTAAAAACCATGAATATATTTTAAAACAAACATTCCCAAAGTCTGTATTAATATCTATCTTATGCCTAACTCTCATTTGCATGTAAGTATTGCAGTGCCAGTAAGTTTGAGTAGAGACAAGTGCGTAGGCAAATAAGTGTAGCTTGTTCTGTGTTAAATGAAAATAGGTACAGTGAAAAGAGTTATAATAATAGTCAAAGTTAAGTAAAACCACTTCATCTACATTTTCTTTATGGCTATGTATAGTCAAATCTCTATGTATGAATTTACAGTCCACAGACACTGGCATAATCCATTATTATGTACAACTATCTTTCTATCTACAAATCTGGATGTCAACTAGGAAAAATGCCTGAGAATAATATGTACAAGTTGAAGGCTACAGCACTGAATAACGAGAATGACAAAGTGAAAGTACAAAAGACATGATTGACTGACAGCCACCAAGAAAACTTTGGAAGAAGAAAGGGATGCAGAAACAAGGAGACATGAAAAAGAGAAAGTACTCCTAATCACTTCCAGTATGTATATACCAATATAATGCTTAAAAATAACCAACACGCTGTCATCTTACACTTCCTAAAGCAGTTTCTAGCATGCATTCTGACAGCTATAAATCAAAGAGATCTGCTATTTGGCATTAAAATCTAGAAACCAAATTGTACACTGCCAGCATAAATGTACCAAAAGTAGTGAGAGTTGGAAAGCAATATGTCAACTTGTCCACACAGTACTCTAGCCTGAATATTTTGTTTAGATGTGTGTCGCATAGACAAGTGGGAAATAGTTTAAAGGAATATAGCCCGTCTAGTGAAATATTTCAATGTAATCACAAATCTGTTATCCACTGCTGTGGATTACCTAGCTGTCTAGTACACCTGAAATTGACAGATTTTTCAACTTATTTTTTAACCTCCATAATAGGGCAATACCCAACCCATCAGTTTTATTCTCCCTTCCAGATAAATGAGGCAATTACCCTATTAACTATTTCCTTGAGCAGCTATGTGATCTCTTTGCAGAGTCAGTTACAAATACAGTAATGATACAGCCTGACAAGCCGCTTGACTGCACGTTATTTAATGCTCAGAAGGCCACTAAGCGTGCAGTGAAATTTGTGCTCGTAAGATAAACTACTCAGCACTGGCAATTGTTTCATTCGGCGTGTAAAGAGAATTCTTAGGAGTTTACCTAAATCATCCCTAAGCCAATGGCTTGACAGCATAGGCAAAGGAGAAAAGGACAGAAGCAGGGAGGGCACAGAGGATAACAAAAGGACTTAACAACAGTCTTGATTCAGACACATCAGATAACACCTGTACTCTAAAGCATTTGAGGGGGAATTTCAGAGTGCTTCTACAATTCTTGGTATGGTTAGAAAAATCTGAAAATCAACTTTCAACATGGCTCCAGCAAGAGATTCTGAGCTGATCCACAGATCCAGGTTATCAGATATATTTATGGGAGTCACAATTGGCAGTTATTTCATATTCAAATATGAATGCAGTTCTATGCTTCGGTCAGCCATCTGGTCAACATAGAAGAGCTTAATGTACCTTCAGCATCCTCCTTGCAAAAGTTTTTACAATATTTTGAGATTATTGCTTCACAATGGTGATTTTTCTACCGTATTACTGCAGTACAGTTACACGTATATACCCCAGGCACACACCAGTTAAACAGTTTGAGCTGTCAGTATAGGAGGAAAGAGATGAGGGAGCCCTTTCTGAGCATCCACATGAACTTCACAGTATTGTCAGGAATTAAAGACATTAAACACAGAGTCATTACTTGCAGTACTTGATTGATTCACATTTGCTTTTGCCATTCCAAAATATGTATTATTGTTGTTGTTGTTAAAGAGCAGTTGTGATGATCCTGAAAGAACAAAAAATGTACGGCTAGCATGTCTAGGATATTATGTATATAGCAGCAGTTGCAGAATGCCTGAGGATTAGTTGCACTTGGCCATTTATAACTGCTATTCGGAGAAGTCAGAAAGAGGGGAAAATATGGATAACAGGAATAAAGAACTGTTGCTCACTGGTGACTGAAAAAGAGCAGAAAGACAATAGAAAAAACAGTTAAGTGATGCATATATCTCCAGCATTTAGCTCTAAGGAACATGATGCATTTTGTGGTATTCTTAACATTCTGCTCCAAGATACAGTATTTTCAAGAACATTGACCCATACAAAATGAAATCAACAACCTTCATTTAATCATGTTCCAACCATCTTGCAAATAACTCACAGAGGAAGAAGTCACAAAGACGACTGTCAGAAACTAGCTCACAGTGTCTCTTATGTGTTTGCATTACAGTATTTATCAACTAGAATGGATTAATTTTAGGTCATATTCTATTGAATTTAGTATTTGTATTATGAATAAGTTAATGTGGAATTTTAATGCTTTGAGTGTACCTTTATTCACATATCAGAAAGTTAGAAGTGCAGAAAATAGTGCATTTATCCATTCTTATGGCATTATAAACATAATCTCCTTGCTCTTGTAAGCTGTTTTCTTTTTTATTTATTATTTGGCACACTTTGGTTTTGTACACTGGGTTACATCATTTTCTGGCAGAAGTTGAACTTGACATGATTTTTAATCTATTCTAAGGCTTTTACTGTCATTGTAGTCAATACTCTGTTTAGTATCCAAACTATGAGAATTACAAAGCATTTTTAAGTAAAATTATGCTTTCTTTCTCAAAGTTACTAAAGCATCACTCTGAAATTATACTATTTTAAATGTGCTCTGCAGTGTACTCCCAAAGTTCTTTTAAGACATTAACGAACACATCACATAATGTTTCATCAAGCTGTGCGCCTCTTGTATCTTTATGCACTTTGGACCAGGCCACAGTAAACAGAGGACAGACTTGGGCCTATTGTTATGCAGAACCATGTACCAAGAGCAGACTGAAATGGACTCCTGCATTAATTTAATACTCCAAGGGTTTCACACGGCCCTTCTCCCGCTCTAGCTGAGCAGTGAGGGCCCTGTGCTGTTAGCCCTGGGTCTGGAAGGAGCCGGATCACGTCTTGATGTCTTCAGCCTTGTCCAGGGAGGACTCTCAAGTCATGCAAATGTGAGATTTTCCACTTAAAGGGGAAACAGACCACAAAAAGGTCACTGTTCCCAGCCTCTGAAAGAGGGTGAAGAAGGGGAAAAGATACCTGAGCTGTTGGGGGGAAAAAAAAAAGAAAAAAAAAGAGAAGAGAAGAGGTATCCCAGCCTTGCTAGCACAGCCTGCCCCTTTAGGCATCATATGGGCTCACAAGTATGCTGGGAGGAGGTTGACTCTCCAAGTGTCTCCCCCTCCCAGGAGCTTTAGCATCTATAAAGTGATCACTCCTGTGAGAATTTGAAATGAGCAATTTCAGTGATTACACTGGGGTTTTTTCACCCATACAAGGAAGCAAAAATACTCAGTAGTATATTGGCTTTGACCTTGGCAGTATTTGAAATAGTCTCCTGATACTAACAACAAGTTCTGGTCTGTTGTGTCCAGCAATAATGAGCACTACCTTAAAAGAGCACGTATCGATTTTGCTGCCAGTTGTCAGCCCTTACTTATTCATTTAACAGCACTACAATAGGATCAACAGCGCTGCAGCCATGCCACTCAGATCATCGTAATATGCACAATGGGATAATACAGTGGCACATTTTGCATTTAAGCTATGGCTTAACAAAAAAAAAAAAGGTTCCTCATTGCGCAGAAACAATTTACTCACTTAAGATTGATGGCAGTATCAAATAGGAAAAGAATAATTGGTCTTAGTGTAGCTTTGTTTGAAAAAATATTTCTCATACTGTTAATCCAAATGAATTCAGAAATTTAAACATGAAGTATAGTAATTATTATAGTGCAATAACTATTAAATATAAAAGAAAGATCATTAGAAACTATTTCTTACTTGAATATTTTCTCCATAGAGCATGCATCAACCATATCTCTGCATTGTGGGTGGTTTGGGATCATTGTAATGCCACACATACAATAATCCAAGTATGAAGAATCATAAACACAAAAAAAGAAAAAGAAAACAAACTCAACCATGAAAGAATTTTCAAACCATGGTGCCTATGTTCTCCCTAATGCCATTAACTACCTTTGGATATATGTATAAGAATGTTTAAAACTAATGATTTTTATAAATACAGAAAATTAGGATTATTTTCAGATATTTCAAAATAGCAAAAATGTCATTTTTAAGATGAAGCCACTAGCATGATCTCCCAAGTAACGTGCTATCACTGGAAATCTTGCCAGAAAGAAGAAAAGCACGAAAGAACTGAAAATGTTTGGTGATATTTCCCTTGTATCTTTCTGGGCTCTAGTTTCATGATTATATTAGAGCCCAGAAAGATGCAAGGGAAATATCACCAAACATTTTGGTTCATTCATGATTATATTAGATCAGAGACCACACCTTTGGGTGATAATCTTCAGCAGTTTTGGAGTTTTATGGGCTTGTTTAATCACCTTGTGAATACATATAAAACTTTTGCACCCCACAGATTAAGCAGAATAGAGAACCAAAATTCTGTAAATATCACCGTCCTGCAAGGATTTCTTACAGTGCATGAAAGATTGAAGTCATCCACAATTCACCTGCTCTCTTATTTATAGTTTCCAAGACATGGCCTGTGTATCCCATTTTTGTCTCGTTCCCAGACTGCTCCATATCTTTGACATACCTCCTTTTGACAACCATTGTTGGTTTTGTTTTTGGTATACATGAGGATAAAATGATGAGGATATACACGTGGTAGTAAACTATTCTTTCACTACTGTCATCACTGTCCAACCTCTCCGCCATCCCCCAAGTATCGTAACATCACTATTGACGACTGACAGTAACTATCAGTATATATTTCAGTCAATAAAAATCTTATAGGGAACACTCAGCCAGTCCCCAAGTAAAAACCAGATTATTACCTACCATCACAGAAACAGTTATTTATAAGAAAATCCCCTGACTTCACGATGATCTAAGGAGCACTTTATGCAGTATGCAAATTCAAAAAGTGAGTTTGTCAAATTCTGGTAAGAGGATGCTAACAAAAAGGCATTTGCATAAGGACATCATATCCCAACCAGGCAAGATAAAAGCTCTCATACCAAATTAGAATACTTTCTGAATCCTAAAGTAAAGACCTGAAATGCGTTTCATATCAAATTATTAGCATCTTTAAATGGACATCCGAAACTGTAAACAAAAAGGCAAAACTAGAGATTAGAAGTATGGGTATGCATGTTGCCCAAGCTCAAGTGATTAACCTGAGCAACTCAGCTCCTTCTGCCCCACACAGAGACCTGGGGAAGCCTGCCCACCAGGACAGTCAGGGAACCAGGCTCTGACCTGTGACCGGCACAGCAGATGCACAGAGAACAGCTCAACAGGAGCAGGGATGATGGAGCAGTGATCATACCCAAAGTGACATCTGAATGGTAGATTCAGAAAGGCAAGTGTGACAGCTCACCGGGACAGGCAATGGACTTGCTGGAACTCAGACACAGATCAGATCAACAGTGGTGCTTTTTGACACGCTGAGCATGTAAAGACCTCTCCTGTGCAAACGTTGAGAGATTAACATCTCCAGAGCTGCTAAAAGCACTGATGGTGTGGGAGAAAATGAAGAGTCATGAAGTTATCACACGGATTCATTAACAAACTGATTGGCGCTTTCCCATTGCTCCTGTCATGAAAAAGGACAGGAAGACAGATTCACATTTATCTTAAACAGTTCATAGCAGCAATTCTCAGGGAAAGTACATCTCCTCATCTCTGAAAGGTGTCTAGCACTAACGTATTTTGAAGATAGCTGGTGCTATCTGTGGAACGAGCAACTTTTATTAAGTACAGACTTCCTTACTAAGAAAACTTGGCATTTGCCAAATACGTTTGGTATTTCCATTCTTAGCATAAGAGGTACAAATACTAGAAGTACAAATACTGGAGATATATTTAGAGAAAGAGCCTAAGAACCCAGAGAAATATTTTTTTCCCCTGTTTCCCCAAAGGACTTCTGTTTTGAAGTTTAAAGAAAAAATGTATCAAAAATAATACTTTATTTCATCTGCTTGCTGAGCGTCGTAATCATTAACAAAATGTAGCTATAGCATCAGTTTGTATCAAAACAAATCGCCAAGATAAACACTGGTGAATAATGAACAGACTCTGAGGCTAAACTCACTATTCCAAAGCATTTAAGTACTGCTACAGTAATACAGCATTTACCAGTAAATATTTCATAGTGCATTGTGGATAACAGCTTTCACATACAACGCGTCTCCACAGAGCATCCTTCAGGAAGGAAGTACTTTTGCCTTTTTGACATCATAGTCAGATTTCTCTATTTAAGGACAGCCAAAAGTCTTTCCAGTAACACGAACAATGAGGTTTTACAGCTAGCACAAGTACTGGGGCACCATTAAAATGTCAGCTACAGAGATACCACGGTTTCAATGCTTTCTCCTGGTGGATTTCCTTCTGTGTGAGTTGTAGGAATCCACGCAAGCTTGTTAAGAAAAGTGGTTATGTATATGAACTAGCTTCCTTGCTTTGATCTTCCCTGAATAGAAGATTACATTAAAAAATATAACAAAAAAAATACTATCAGTAATTATACTTTTTTGACAGCAAGATTATTCAGAACCTCCAATTAACTGCAGGGTTGCATCTCACTGGCTGTTGTGTAGGAGTGGACACAAAGAAATAGTTGTCATTTACATTAATGTAAAATCTAGATAGTTCACACAAAGTAAGAAGATGGAAAGACTCTACTGCAAACAACTAAATATACAGACATATGTGAAAATACCAAACGCATATGGAGAACGCTTGCTAGAACTAACAGCTGAGAAAGAGGGTTCAATGAGAAACAAAGAAATAGAGCAGAGAAGCACTGCTCTCCTCCCTGCCACTGCCAACATGCAGTTCTGCTTTGTCAGTGTGACAGGAGCAGATGCCACAAATGCTAGCCTAGCAAGAATGTTTGCTGCAGCAGAGGAGTAAACAAAGGAGTTCAGCAACAAGTGCAATAACAGCATTCCAGCAGGCATTACCCCTTTCACTTTCACTGGAGCACCACCAGAGCCCTTGGGTTTCCTACCCTCAAAGAGTATGAGAGAAACTACTGTAAGGAACTGCAAACTTTGGGAGGACAGTTTGCTTTTCTTGCAAACCTGAGAACATCCGCGTTCAGTATCACAATAAAAGCAGCACTCCATTTTACAAATAAATAGCCTGACATACGCTACTGGACAGAGCTCACTTTTCATTGCTTAGATATTTTCAATAATAAATTATGTGCTTTAAGACAGTCAAGGAGATTTTTCTTGGAAAAGCCTAAGAAACACCTTGATTGTTGTCATGGAATTCATTTTCTCTTTCACTGCTTTCATCTCCTTTCTACATTTTATCCCCATTAAGAAGTTCAAACACCTTAACAAAAGATGCAAAGAACTGGCAGAATTGGCTCCACTGAATGTATTTTTAAAGTGTCTAAAACGATTAAAAGTAATTATAAGATATATTGGCATTTGGCTGCAATTAATATCATGCTTTCTCTCTTCACCTGCAGTTCTGTAACAGGACTGTTTGGCATTGGCAACTCGAAGAGTCTTGTGTAAATCTGACACTGACATTTCCCTGTAGTTAATCTGTAACTATTGTCAATGCCTCCAAACAGGTATCTTATTCTAGCATCACTAAGTCTATCAGTTAAGCTAATGTAATGTGAGTCTGTTTCAGTCTTACACCTCTGGATATCCTCCACGGTAGGGCTTTACCTTCTTGTTGGGCTTATTTTTTTCTCCCTAGTTCACTACTTGGCTTATAAAGCAGTCAGATTTTAACACAATCACGTATTCTTCACACCTGCACAAAAATAATTACTTCAAAAAGCCCAGGTTAAGACCCGCATCTCTCTGAAGTAGGACACTTTATCCTAAATCAATTCAAGCAATACTCTGAGATAAAATTATATGAAAGTTTGTCAGCTGTGTGATTCAAGCTACAGATTCTTAATAGATAAGAACTGAAACCCTTTTATGAGGCACAGGCAGAGATTTCAAAAGGTGTAAGTAGAGGTGGCAGACATGAAGAGTCATTTCTGTACATTTGGTCTTCTGGAATCATCTGCTTTTTCTGATACTGAATGTACTAGAAGTATATATTTCCTAATCAGTCCTTTACAGTTTTTCTATACGGTGCAGCAATTCTCTACATAATACCATAAGAAATGGAACTTACAGTTTTCACGAAAGAATACTCGAGTTTGAAGTTTTAAATTATTACATTGGAATATTTCTCTCAAAAGACAAGGCTCCCCTTATTTGCTACTTCTTCTCAAGTACTCAAGCTGCCATCAAAATCAAGTCTGTCTTTTCAACTAATGTATTTTGAGGAGACAGCTGGGGGATTTGGGAGCTCTTTGTTTTTATAGCAGCCTTTTAGCCTGCTGAAGAGTTGCATTTTATTTATTTTCTGAAAACAACGGACAAGGTTACTTTGCACTAATGGAGGAGTTGTCTTCTTGTCACTGGGACTGACTGGTTGAGAAAGTATGCAGAGAAAATTACTTCCTGCTATGACCTCCATTTTTAGAACAACTTGTGTAGGGTCAACATAAAAATAAAAACAACAAAATAAAACATAATCCTATCAAAGCATAATATTTTGTGAGAAATTCCTTCCTCATCTTTAATCACACGTTCTAAAAGAGCATATATGTGGTTCTTGATGTTGCTGGCCTAGATGCTATCCATTAACAAGGTACAACTAATAAGCAGCAAAATCAAAGAGAAACAGATCACGATACCGATGGTAAAATAAAAATAATAATCCAGTGAGGGAGGAGAAAAAAAGAAAGACAAGGAAAAAAAAAAAAAAAAAGGTCTATACTCAGGCATGGTGATTCTAAGAAGTCCCTCTCGGCAATACTGCACTGTGATAATAAAACCACAATTTAAGCCCACAATTACCATTTGACAGTATTTGAGGGACTTCAGTTATTATCTATTCTCAGAGCCACTCCAGTACCCTCAGGCATTGTGGAATAAAAGGATAAATTTCTATTACTATCTCCTGGATGTATGCAGGCAGGGATCAGAGAGAGATGCTTTGTGCCACAAGTATTCTAGAGTAAAAGAATAAAAGACACTCTCCCAAGGTTACTAAGCTTAAATTGACATGGATACTGAAGTGAAGCCTTGGGAAGGAATGAGATAATCTTCCAGCATCACAAGAGCTAAGTGAAGTCATATGTGTATTTTGGGAACTCCCTAATCCAACAGCATTCCTGTGCTCCTATTTTCACTCCAGCCACACACTGGTCTTAAACAAAGTTGTTCTAAGCACTGCTCCTTTCTCCTTGCTCAGGAGAATTAGGAGGTGTTCCTACAGGTGTTTAAGGCCAGGCTGGATGGAGGCCCTGGACAATGTGATCTAATACTTAATCTAGCAGTTGGCAATGCTGTCTGTGGCAGGGAGGTTGGAACTTGATGATCCTCAAGGCCCCTTCCAAACTAAGCCATTCTATGATATGAGAGTCTTCTGCTGAGGTGGCTGCTTCCAGTTCAAAGTAGCCTGGAGGTAGAATGATCACAGAAAAATTGGAAAGGGATAGAGAGAGATCAAATATCTGAGATGGCAAAACAGCCTACGGAGAGTACAGTCTTCACATGTCAACTAAACAGATGTTTAAGGTGGCCTTATGTGTCATCACAAGTTTTTCCTCAATTATTTCCAAGGAGTAAGCCAGCACACAGGTTAGTTATTTCATATTTAGCCCTCCACAAGGTTTTCAGTTAAAAAAAAAAAATATATATATATAGTATATATCTTCATATATCCTTACACTGTAACAATTCTTTTTAGTCTAAATGGATATTTAAAATGGATGATTTGCCACGTTTATCTCAATCTGTCTTCTTCTAATTTTTTCCCTCCTTTCCATTTTTCCTTGACAACATGCTTGTCTTCCAGCTTATTCCATCTTCATTCTAGTTTCTCCTTTGCCATTGTTACTTGAAGCTTTCACTCTTTTCTCTCCAGTCAGCTTTCCCCTGATGTACTGAATGGTACAAACCACCTCCTCCCATTCTATGCCCCATGATCCCACGATTTCGCACACCAGAATGAGATGCTATTTTCCAAAGTACCAATTCAGCTCAGCAAGGGAGAAGTGTCCAAGACCAAGAGCAGAAAGAAATTAGATGGAGTTTATTATGAGGAGGAAAAAAAAAAAAAAAAAAAATCCCACAAAATTAAACAGCTTAGCAGCAGGAGACATAGCAATTTTATGGGAGTCTATCAATATATATCAATATATTAGGGCATATTTTTAAGTAAGGGAAAGGTGTTCAGCTTGTCTTAGTTTTATTTGCAATTAGCTTACGGTCCACTTGGACCTAAGCCATGGGATTTAAGAACAATCAGATTAAAAGTAGATTGATACCAAGCATTTATCCAAACAAAAAAAATGCAGCAAGATCTTTGTGGAGTACACCTTTAAGGAATGAAATCAACATATCAGTGAATTTGAGCTACACTATCAACGCCATTGCAACATTAGAACTTTTTCCAGTTAAACAATGCTGTTCTAGCAATTTTGTTTTATGCTGATTTCCTCCCATCTTCATTGCAATCCAAGTAAATCAAGACTGGATCACATCTAAACATTACAGTATCTGAATTGTACAACTGATTTCAATATTAGCATCTTCTTTTAAGTGCTTGGAAGCAAGAGCTGGAAAGATTGCTCTTGAGCCTAGCTCCCTTCAATCATAGGCAGGTGAATTAGGTTTTCTCCTTAAGAAAAAGGTATTTCTCCAGCTGAAAAACTAATTAGGCTTTTTTTTTGTTTATTCTGGGGGAGAGGGGGTTGTTGTTTTTGTGGGTATTTTTTTAGCTGCCATTCCAATTTGCTCCAGAATATCAAACCTGTGAGAGTCAGACACTACTTATTTCCATCTTAAATGTATTTTCATTAACCTTTAACTTACTTTTCACGTTGCAATAATTTTACGTGGCTGGACAAAACAAGACAGTCTATCAGCCTCTTATGAAAGGCTTCCCATTCCCAAGAGTCCTATTTACCTTTCTTCCCAACTGTTCCAATTTGAATATACCTTATCTAAAAGCAGGCAAAAAGAACAATTGAAAGTATCCTTCATTAAGGGTTCTGCAAGAACTCATGCAAAGACATTTGCTTTCCTTTGCTAATGCAAATACGTTACCCTTAAGTAGCAAAAACGCTACTTAAGACTTTATTTGCCCTTTTCACTGATTAGTTGTATTGGTGGCTCACAGTCATCCTGAGACATTCCCCTCCTCTGTCATGTCCAATTAGCAAGCTCCTAACTTAAATAAGAAATATATAGTCTTTGTACACGATGCACTTTGTCCTATTTAATTTCTTTCAGCTATTACTGTACTCCTCAAGGTCATCTTATTCTTCCTGTATGGTATTCCAAACTACCTACGTGACAGTGTCTACAAAACTTTGTGGGGATCAGAAAAATTGTTTTTCACAAAAGAAATGAGCTAAGGAATTAATGATATGTTTTTAAGCAAGATATACCAGAAGTAATTCTTGAAGGACCTTCCGGTAACTCCATGATAGCCCGCTTGGAGTAATCTGAGTTAATCTCCAGAAGATTAAAATAATAGATATCATTACAGAGATGACTTTGAATGAAATTGAAGCAATATTCAAGAACATTGAAAAACTACCAAAGATCTCACAGACATGTGAGCATTTTATTTAATTTCACAAGGCATCATATGCTTTATACACCTTTCACATTCCTGGGAATGTCCATACACAATGCAGTCTAAACCAAAGCTCTGAAAACCTCACAGCAGCGGAACTGTTTAACTGTATACCATAGAGCTAAATCTAACCTTATTTGGGGGCACTTAAAATTTGCTTTATTTCAAGGGCACTTAAAGTTTAGAGTAAAACTGCATGGTCACTGGGCAACTTGAAAATATGTAGAAAATGTGATCGGTACACATAAGAAACTTCAGCTATGCAACCAATAATAAAAGAAAAACTGAAGAGCGAGGAAAGAAACTTTTACTCCTTAGTATTTGAACTACTTGTCACTTTTGCCCTTGGTTTATCTAAGTAACCACAAAACAGAGTTTTGAAATTCAGAAGTCTCTGTGCACCATGAAGAAAGATTTAAGTGAAACAGCCATTCTCCTATTGCACATTATTTTAAAAAATAATGAATGTAGAAGTAGGTACAGCTGTTCTGCTGCACTGAAGAACCAGCACCCCCCAGGAATCATCTCTTCTTCTCCATTCACCATCTCAACACCCTTTTTCCTTTGGAAACACACATGGAGAACACACATCCTTTTACGATGGCCTTGGGTGCCCTGTTCTGACCACATGTTTTACAAGGATGGACACATCTACACTGGTTACCTTCTACTACCCTTGTAAACCCCAGTATAGATTTACCCAGTTGATGTATTTGTTATGATGCAGGATAGGTATTATGCGGATTTGTACACCAATTCTTGATACTACTTCTCCTTAAGTGATACAGCACATTTAAGAATCTCAGTTCCTTGATATATGGTGTTCACTGGTCTCTATTTCCACATACAGTGTTTACATTTACATTTTAAGGAGAAACATTTTAAAATAATTATGCAAGCATCATGAACTTCAAGCAAGAGCATAATTAATTGATAAAAAAGAGGAAGAATTGGAGCTCTTCCCAGAGCCTCCCAGAGGATTCACCTGAGTCTAATAGCAAAACTCTTCCATTGTCAAAACAGCCACTGAACACACCAGTCCAAAGGTATTAACTGAGATTCTGAAAACCTGAATGCACATAAGGGCAAGTAGAACTCTTACAGTTTTTGTTGTTTTTGTTTATTTTTCCTCTTAGTTATGTCATTCATAGGCATGATTTGAAGATTTTTGAGACTTAATCTCCTCGCTATCGTTTCTGTGTGTAATACTATACATTTAGTTTTTGAATAAAGAAATAGCACAGCTCCCTGTCAAATTGTCTGAAACACTGGAGAGGAGAGAGACACATGAAGAAAGACTATTCTGAGCAGTGTAGCAGAAGGAGAAACAGGCCCTTGGAGTACATGTCCTACTGTAAATCTCTTAAGAATTACAATAGTCAAGACAGTAAAAATGTCTAGTGTCCAAGGATAGACAAACTAGCCCCTGTCAGCCCATTAAATAGGACAGCTGTTTTTTAAACATATGTTTAAATAAAGAATCAACATCAAATTAACATGATCCTGTTATTTTCTACTCAGTAACCAAAGAGTATTTTGCAGCCCACACATCTATCATTGCCTATGACCTATACCATACCGATATTTCTTTTTTTCTTTCTCTCCTGGGAGCACTCTAGCACTATGGCACCTGAGCATGTTTTTTGTTTAAGTGTACAACTCATCAAGTGTCAGTGCAAACTGAAACACCTTGACAAAAACCACGCACACAAGAAAATAATTGATTAGTCATCATTTGTTCTATAAGGACAAAAGAAAACTTTGTGAAATGCACCACTGTACACTAGGACTAGAAGTCAATAAACCATAGGAAAAGAAAAAAACATTCTGTGTTTGTTACTTGATATCTGTTGACTTGGTTTTAACCCTTAAAATGTTAAATTGCATACAAGTTGAAATTCTGATGGTAATTACTGATAATGTATTTGATATGGTTTTTAGCCAAAGAACCTCAAGAAATGAAGTGTACCATACCCGAAATTCACATATCCTCATATTTCAGAGACTACTCCCAGCCTCACAATATCATTTTTTGACCAGAATTACAAGATCTCAAATGTTGTTTCTCATACACTCAAGCTTAATGAACCTCTTTCACTGCTTCTCATCTCCTCATACCTGAACAGGTCCCCAGTGACAGGTGGCATCCATCGCTACTCCCATGACTACCCAAAGTACCAGACTTCCATGTGTACCAACAGAGATTGAAAGTAACGTGCCACACAGAGAAGTGACTTACTTGCAAAACACCACAGTAAGGTCCCTCATGGTATCATTGGTACAGATACCTAAATTCCTCTTACATTAATTGGACAAACTCAACACAATGAAAATTGATATAATAGAGATGCGGCCACTAACGAGAAGTGAAAACTGAGTGAATGGAAGGAACATCAGAGACTTCAGTGCTGCTGGCTTAAGTGCAGGTAAAGAACTCCATCCCACCTATATTATGTGAATGCATTTCATGAAGCAAAAAATTTCTGGCGAAGATGCCAGTACTGAAGAGTTCATCTGAGTTTGCAGCCATCACACCTCCACAAGCTAGCAGTTAACCACCAAGAGAAACTTCTGAAGCTAAACTGACAACAGCCACATTTGGTATACTTCACCCAGCATACCAAAGGGATGCTATTCAGAGAGCCAGCACTACTCAAGGACATAGCAAAGTGAGGATGACATTTCCTTTGTGTGCTATTATTTATCACTTACTTTCCACCAAGTACTGATTTCTGTACAGCACTACCTGGAAACAACAGCAGTCTCCTCTTTAAGTCTATAAATTCTAATCACAAAGTGTATTTCAAGGGCCATTTGGGGGGGAATGAGTTCAAATAAATATTTTCTGAACAACATCTTAAAAGCACCTACAGAGCTCAGTGTCTTATGAATCAAAACAAATACAACAGCAGCACAGATGCTCCAGTAGGCTGTTGTTACACCCAACAGCAGAAAAGAAACAGCTTTGCATGGTTGGCCAGAGAATAGGGTGGAAAGTTCAAAATCCCTCATGTTAAGACCACCCTGAAAATAGCTCTTCAGGAAGCTCTGCTAAGTATTTGGGCAGTTTTCCTCTTTAACTGTGAAAAAAAATCATGTGCAGATAGTGATGGGGTTTGCGTGTATGTGTGGCTACAGAGGTACCCAATGATAAACACAGAGTGAAAACTCCAACGCAGCTGATAATTCAGCTCCAAGCAGTAGACCTTTGGTTTCTCTTGCAATAAAATCATGCCGAACTGCTTGGGTTTCATGTCAGTGCCATATATAATTCCTCTGCCTGAATTATGCCCACTTACAAAAAACATTGATCGTAGATGATTAACTTGTATTAATGTACCGGAGAACAATTTATTGCAAATGTCTCTGTACTTAAAGGCAATATTTGTAAGCCAGGTTCCAATACCTTTATTTACATGTGATGAGTAGTCTATTCATTCTTGGTTTTAGAAGATCTACAGGTTAAGCATTTATAAAGCCAAATGTGTTCCACCCTATGCAAACTGGTATTCTGTTTTTGTGCCTGTAATACGATGGAAAACACAGCAATGACAGCAGAGCAGCAAGGTCCCATGCTGCAGCAAGCGAGGATTTGCTCAAATGCAACAGCTGTGGGCAAAGAAATAAAGAAGCTGCTTACCTCCAAAAGATCTCAGGTATGCAGGGATCACCAGTGAGATACCCTCTCCTCCTCTGCCAACCCTTAAATGATGTCTGGGAAGAGATGGATCCTGGCTCCACCCCTTCCCATCACTCAGGTACATTGCATGCACCTGCATTCCCCTGGGTTGGCCCTGCCTTCCCACCAGGTGCTCAATCACTGCTTCAAGCTGTGACTTAGCATTTCCACTACACTATCTTAAACAAGTTTGGTGGGGTTTTTTTTCGCAAAAAACTACAGAAGCATCATTCATTAAGGCAGAACCTAAAGATCTCATTATAGTACACACACGTTTGATATTAAATCTGGCAGATGTTTTAAAGGCAAATTTAAATAAAGGCACCAGCCACTCCAGAACATCCACCTGATTGACAGTGAAGCAAGGAACAAGCACAGAAAGAAAGTACGCCCAACAGCACAGCCATTTCACAAAGCTGATTTCTTCCTTGAAATTTCAGTTGTTTACATTTCTTTACTGATAACTCCCTACTGCTATACATTTTGCTAGGGAAGGTGCTGAACAGAAAAAATCCTCCTTCTCCCCACCCCCTGTACTTTTAAAAATAGGTTCGTTTATCCAAACAGGTACCTGAAAGCAGTGTTTATTGTAGAAAACTAACGCTGTAACATAATAAAAAAAAAAATCACTCTCCCATCTCTCCACCTCTCTTGCAGCTCGATGTGTAAGAAAGCCCAATCCTTACACATGTTGCTGGCCCTGGAATAAGCTGGTGACAGCTGCGTCACCTGGCTGACAACACAACCTGGTTACTTAAACATTTAAAAAAAAAAAAACAGATCTTGCAAACTATACAGAGAGTGCTTAGTGTTCACATAAAACATACACTAAATGCTAGCTGGATATCATGTTTTCTGAGTTTAATCCCTCTATGGTGCAAATATGAGTATTTCCTTTTGATTCGGAAAGATATCTTTTTCTTTTTTTTTCCCTGCAGTACAGACTTCCAAAAGCCAGTGCCTTTTTTCTTATTACTATTTTTCTAAGTTACTCAGATTATATACCTAACTTGTGAGGTCCTCTTTTCCTTCTGCCAATACTGCATGTGGGACTCATTAGATACTGACCTAAATCCATCTCCCTTCATTTCATTGTAACATGGCAGATTTTGTGATGGTTCTAATCATACTAGTAGAGCTGCCCACCTCAATTCCATTAATGAAAAGTCAACACAGAAGCACACTTACACCCTGAGCTATAGACTATTCCTGGACCAGGCTACTGAAGCCCTGCAGAGATAAAACAGCTCTAGTATTTTAACAGTGATATCTATCTTGTTTCATCCTCTTTTTTCTGGCTGCTGAAAAGTAAAGCATTGAAATAGAAAATGCAACATTAAACAATCTTGAGACTTTAAATAGACCCACCAAAATAGCAGTTCCTCAGCTGACAGTTTATTTTATGGTCTCTCACCATTCAGTTTTGCTTTCAGTGTTTCAGTGCAGTTTTGAACTCTGAACCAGGCTGAGGATAACGAGAAGACCAAAACAACTCATGATATTTTTTTCTAATTCTGTCTGTCCTAAGCATGACCTATACCAGAGAACATCACTGTGCTAAGCACTGCTACCAGGACTGCTTGAATATGGCTGGGAATAAGTTTCTATCCAAATTCATAATTTCAATTATACAAAAAATAGGTCAGACAAGTTTGGATTTTTCGTTGTTCTTGTTTGTGTTTTTGTATTTTTGTTTTCTGTTTTTTTTAATAAGAATGTGCTAACAGAAATTGCAATGAAATTTCAGAAGAAAAGCAAAACATTTTGTCAAATCTACCCCCTTACTCTACTATAAAAACTATAAACCCAACTTCAGCATCACAGCTTTTCCATCTAGCATCAAAAATACTAACAGAGAAGAAAAGAAAACAGTTAGGAAGTTGCTAGCTGCTAATAAGGTTAGGGCAGAGGAAGATATACCATGCTGAACACACAGCTGGAGAAAACACCCACCTCAGAATTTCCTTTTACATTATTTCAGTTAACAGTCAGTTTGTTAAAGCATTAACGGTCCAGCAACCAACAAACCAGCAGTTAATTGCTAGTAATAATTGGCTTCTTAGGGATTATTGCCTAAATAAATCTCAAAAGTTCTGTGCTCTTGTAACATACTGTTTTCTTAAAACAGTCAAGTTCAACGGTAGTCAGCCTTACTGCTAATTCTGAACCCCTGTGTCAGCCATTAATTCTTACCTCTTGTCTCCATATAAAGCAAAGTACAAAAGCAGCTTAACCTCAGGTGCCTTTACAGTGGACAAAGGAAAGCTAGTCTCATGCTCTGTTCTATGCTCACAACAGAAAGAATTCATGCCCAAATGTGGACACATAAGTATGCAGCCCTTGCCCCTCAAATGCACACCGAGTTGTTTTCTGAAAATCCTTATATATGTATTGTAGAGTCATCATACATTACTGGGACTGTTTTGCTTCCAAAACCAGAGAGCTTATTAAAACTAACTAAAATTAGATCAAAAGACAACGGTCACTCTGGAGACCCATAATAACACAGAATTCTACTGACACCCAGAATTTCATACACTGCAACATACCCTCCAGAAAGGCTGATTTCTTGATGTCAGAGAACAATACCACAGTAAAGTGTCAGAAAGCACCAAGAAGCACCAGTTACTTTTGCTTTTTAGTGAAGGAACTTATGTTTCATGTCATGAAACGAGACCCCAGCAACAAAACAGAGGCTTTCTCACCTTATTTCCAATAGCACTAGCTGACCCTCCTCTGTACCACTTGAATACAGAAAAAACATCACCTATCAGGTCTGGGAACCAGCAGAAAGGTAGGAGCTTTGGTCATTTGGTCAAAGGCACTGAAATAAGGGGGTACCTACATGTTGTCTTATGACAACCAGGGATGCCAGCTAGTAACTTCTCTGGTAGCCAGATCAGTCTACTTATCTGACTATGAAACCCTATCATCGTCAGGAGCACTTTTTTTCTTAGATTTGCTAGCAGCAACTGGAGATCCTAAGGAGTCTCATTAAAGTTAACTAATTAAAGTTATTAAGTACCAGTGGGACAGCGGGCATTCCACAAACCTCACTGAGCTACCTGCAGTAAAGGCAACTTCTTTAAGGTGGGGCTGAAGCACAAAGGGATTTCTACCACCTGCTTTGTAAATGAAGCAAGAGCTCAGTCATGAAGGAACCAGCGGCTGTTCAGCAGGGTTTTAGGAGTGTAAGCTACGTGTAATGTAAAAAAAAAAGGTTATTGGAGCCAAATTCATAAGGTGACCTCGAGTTGTAAAAAAGCAATTCTACATAAAGCACTGCTTTTGTGAATGAAGATAATCTGAAAACTCAAATACACAGTATGTTTCAAAACAGGCAGCTGCCAACACATATACATAACATATGAGCAAAGTGAGTCACAGAAACGTAAGGAGACCTGCAAGCACTGCCAAGCTGAGAAAAAAACCATTTAACTCAATGCAGAGTCTTCTGACGATTCCCTTCTCAGAGATCTACAAAGTGTGACAATGAATAAATAAGTGAAAGATAAAAAACGTAAGGCCTGTGTTTTTTCATCAGTTTTACTGAATGTTGAGGATTTAACACATTCCTAGGGAAGGCATTTGGATTGGGATAAAATTAAAATTAACAACAAAAAGCCACCAACCAATTATCATTTGCCTTCACCTTCTCTGAAACCTGCACTTTATAAGAGTTTCCAGTTAAATGCATTAAGGTGTGTTCAACTTGCTACCCCACTTTTCCTCTTTAAGGTAATAATTCACTTTGGTATTTCATCAGATGCATACTCATTAAAATAAGAGAAAAGCATGGGTATAATTTTCTTTATCATACAGTTTATATATTAAGAAAAATAATAGCCAAGGTATCACTTTCCCATTCCAGTTTTCTTTCTATTTTAGTTTATCTATTTAACCAGTACATTATAAGTATGAATTCTCCCAAGCACCGAATTTCTCAAGCAGATGAAACATATGGCAGAACTCTTCTCACCTGCTGCCAGGTCCGCTAACAAACCCCTGCCACTGACCAGGCTCACCTCTATTTCACAGCTTTAATTTCCAAGGCTATCTCTTTTTTACCTCCTTAGGCTTTATTACTATCAGATATAATTCTCATTTTCCTGGAATTGTTTTTTCATTATGCTCAGTGGAAAGAAGACTATGGATTTACACCTCCTCAATAGTTTTGACAGATACAAATCACAGGATACCTTTAAACAATATACAGGAGACTATTTGTGCCTAGAGCAATTATGTAGGAAGAAATTGCATGGGTACAATCATCAAAGAGAGCTCTACTATTATCAGTATTTATTTCTTATTACAACAGTGGTGCCTAAGCTCTGTTTTGAACACTGCTCTCAGGTTTTCCAGTAAGCAACTGAATCTTTAGACATGGCATCCTTGCTCACACAATTGCTTACATGTTAAAAATACATGCACTCACGTACATATATATATTTACCCTTAATAACTCACTGTAGCTGGTCTGTTTCAGAAGAGAATGCTAACCCTTGCAAAAGTTTGGCTCTGAGTCCCTTACTGCAACTTAAATTGATCGAATACTGAAACTTTTGGAGTCTTGCAGACATCACAGTATGCCTCACAGGGTCAAATCCTGAACTCTAACCTTGCTTCCTCATGGCACACAACTGCTACTCTTGCTCTTTATCAACTTATTAAGTCACATGACTGTCACGATCCAGAAAGACTGAACCAATGCCACCTATGTGCTCATTCATGTGGATGCACACAAATACAAACACTAGGAAGAAATCACTATAGCAAAGATCACAAAGCCCTACTGCAGATTTTCCTCTCTTTGTCCCTCTGCAGTATTAAGGCAGATAAAATGAGCAGATGTGACCCAGGGTCCATCTCACCCCAGCCCTCAGCAGTGGCAGTCAGTGCCTACATTCCTGCATGCTCTCAGTAGGAAGTACTGTGAGGCAAATACTGTAACCAGCTCACAATTATTATATTCATCTATTAGAAAATATTCATCTGCCATGTAAGATATGGCTGCCTCAGGAAAGTTTAGAAAAGTCTTGATAAAACATGCATAATTACTCTGAAAATACAGTAGAGAATTGTTAAAATAACTTCAAATACACTAAAGCATATCTGCTTACTTTCCAGCACACAAACAATTTATGGTAATAAGTTTTGGAAAGTAATACAGCAGCGTTGCTAAAAATGCAGAGCAGCTGCTTCAGTTATTATAAAATGGCTAATTTTTACTCATTTGTGACATGGTTTTGTAGATGGGTAACAGCTGCAGTTTCACCCAGCTGCATCCTGATGCTAAATGCACACCTCAAAGCAGTCAGATGGAAGTATAGATTGCTTTACTTTACAGCACTAAGTACCGGTGCCTTTCCAAGAAATACCCTGAAGGTCATTGGCAATTAAAGCTCCCCAAGGTCTCTTTCACTCGGGGTACGATGGCTAACAGACACAAGGTCTCCAGAAGTCAGCCACCATACACATAGCAAGTAGTAACTGAGCTGCATGAATTAAAGAGGATGTTGAAAGGGCTTCCTACCTGTACAAGTTGCTACTCCCCCTCAGCCTGGAACCCTAGACGCTGGCTCTTCTCCTTAATTGCTGAGATAACACGAATTTCTCAAGTAAGAAGTAGGAAAAAAAAAAAAAAAAAAGAGGGAAAAAAAAAAAAGAAATAGAAAGAAAGGCTCTATTGGTTGCTGCCTCCTCCTTATAAAGGTTACTTCAAATGCCTCTCTCGCTCCCTATTTATTTTCTGTCCCTCCCAGAAGAGCAGTTTAGAGGTAGAGTATCGGAGTGTTTATCCTGGCTCTGAGGATGCACGCTTGTGCGATAACTGCCTGCTCCCTGCAGTATAGCCGGCATGATGTGATGTGCATACTAAAGCAGTTTGCATTAGGCAAGGCTTAGCAGAGCCAGCTTCCCAGTCTCCACCTTCTGTATCGCAGAGCGAGACTGCTTCTTCGAAAACACTGGGGCTGTAATGACAAGGCGACAGGGCTCTGCTTATTGCATACGTGCGTTTTCTTTAAAGACAGTCTTTAAGGATAAGGTTATATTTGTATATCACCTCACCTGTGAAAAAATAGAAGCAGCTTTAAGTGAAAACGCAACACAGTCACATGAACGTGTAAAAACTCCCTGTTATTTGTTGTCATATGACAGATTATACTAAAAGCAAAAACTAATGAGAAATCCCCAGTTAGGAAACATTTATCTGCTGCCATCTATCAAACAAGGAAAGGACGAAACAAATAAATACAGCCTTGAAGAACATAGAGGCTTAAACGTCTACAGGCTCCAAGATAAATGCGAGGTTTTTACACACTATAGTCACGGCTGAACAACAGCTACATTATGAAAGAGAATTAGCTCTAAAGTACTACATTTATCATAAATCTGAATAAATATTAGAGAAGAGATCAGGCTGTAAAACCCTAATTTGGATTTTGAGCTGTCTACAGCTCAGAAGAGCCTGAATCTGGGGATTTGCCTCTGGCCTATCTCTCTGCGCCAGCGGCTCACACACACACTCACAGAAGTGTGCAAGAATGCTAAGACAAAAATCCCATTTGTTGCACTGGAGTAAGAACACAGCAGTGAGCTGCTTACATTTTTTTTTTTTTAATCAGTGATTCACTTCTTGGTTACAAAGCATTTTAAAAATTGCTCATTTTTTGACTGTAGAGGAAGATCTCGGGGTGGATCAGATTTCTGGGGGCCAATTTCTCCCTTATGATTAGTGCAGTAGCTGAATGCCTACATGGGTGTGCAGCACTGATCATTTATACCAACCGCCTTATTACTGAGCCCGAGAACACGCTTCTTTCCTGCATTTTGGTTTGATTTTCTTGGGCTTGCTTCTCTCCCACAGGGTGAAGGAAAGGTTCAGTCAATACCACTCCGCTTCTATATGGGTAATGTTGCTGCCTGCTCCTAAGCAGCTTTCCAGTAAACATAAACCCACAGTTAACAGTGAGAATAGATGTTAAAACATTGATCATCTTGAATGAATTACTGTCAGAAACACCACACAGAATTATGTCTCAAGTTCCTTAAGAGGATGCATGGATAGATTTATTCCTAACATGTATGTTTTGGTTTGTTTGGTTTTTTTTATAAGCACAAGAAATGACCACACAGCTTTCAGCTTTTGTGGCAGACATGGAGGGCTTTGGCTGATATGTCTGTTTTCCCTTGCAGGGAAAGATGTTCAAAATGTAGTTCTTGCTTATGACATCTGTAACGGCCCTCAGTTGTTCACTTCCTGCTCCTGGAGTAAACACATCCATTTAAACAAGAAAGGAGATGGTTTACAGAGTAGGACATCAAGGAAGGACTCAAACCTAATGTTTCCCCACAGCTCATACACCATCTTGCACATGACTGACCAGGACTGTGCCTGGAGCTCCAACAAACAGTTGAAAATCAGCATTTGTATACTTGGCTTTCTACTGAAAATAATTTTCAGTGCTTGAAAAAATCACATTTGCCTTTTTATGGCTCAATCACTCTGGCAGCATTAGTCATCTTATTCTCTATTTGTATACCAAAAGCTTTCCCATGGGATAAGTTCTGATTTTACGGCAGAAGACAGTGGTAGGATTTCTTGTGTGTACACATGTTATTATTAGTAGTAAGTTTTATTTACCTTTATTCCCACAATTCTTACAGCTCCCTTTATTTTGTGTTTGATATTCTAATACTCCTTTGTACAGGCAGTGCCTCTTATCTTTATGTGCAGCAGAATTCATCAGCACAACATCTATACAAGGATCATTCTTGAAAATATGTTTTTAATTGGTCCCAGGGCTGATTCTTGATGAATTCCATTCGCGTGTTTCTTCCAGCCTATTACTTCTGTCTATTACATGGATGGTCTTCAAGCTGGGAAAAAGTGTTTGGATGTAGTTTAGGTTCAGAAAAAACTATTGCAAAATATCTTTGTTTGATATTCTGCTCCACAGTGTCATAAAGAATAATGACTGACTTTACACCTGTGCATGTACATAATGAACTCCCTTTTCAGTCGAATATCTGGAGTGAAAATTCTCATAAGAATAACCTTAACTTTCTGCTAAAGGCAAAAACAAACTAAAAACCCCACATATGGATTCTTGCTACTTCTTGAGGAGAGGCTACAGTTCTGATTTATAGTTCTGTAACTAAAATCTGAAGTACTTAAAGAGTTCATGCTTTCCATACATGTGTGCACACACAGGTAGGTCCCTGATAATACATCTGCATTGTTCACATTGGCAGGCACTCACAACCTTACAGGATAAAAGACGACAAAAGACAAAAGTGTATTGTTAGTTCTCTTCTCTTTCTTTTTCACCATGCGTTGAATGTATTAAAAGATGTTTTCAGTGAAATATCAATTATCAAGTCTGAGATCTCTATTCCAAATATAGCCCATACTGATTCACGTGTTTTCACCTAGGATATTTAGGATAAGAAGTCAGGATCTGTTGAAGCGTATTGCAGAACTTGACAATTCCTACATTATTTTGTTAAGGACCTTACATATCACTTTGAAGAGATCTGATATCTACCACACATCTGAGCATACAACTACATATACACACACACACACATATATACATACACACACACACACTCATATTTACTTTTATTGTCATAAGTTTGTCAGCAGAGCACTTCTTTATCTATAGCCGCTTAAAGGAAGCTTGAAAAAGAATGTGTTTTATATGTAATTGCTGCCAGGAGTTACTCAAAAGGCTAGCAACAAGGAAAAAATGAGACCGCCTGCAGCCAATTTTAATACAACCTGTTATTCTTCCTATCCCATGACAGACATGAGTGCTGAGTGAAACAGAAGTAACATTTGGCTGGCTAAAAATCTTTACAGACAACTCTGCCAACAGACATTACACATTAACATTGAATATGTCTGATGTTCATTGTGCAAACGCTCTCCTTGTTTCAAACTAGAGCCAAAAGATATTTTATGGCTTACATAAAGTTTAGTGGCAACAGCAGAGGTATATCTTTATGGACCAGTAGAGAAAGTCCTCCTGTTCCTGAGAAGGCTATTGGGAAACAGCTGGCAGTCACAACCTATTGAGAAATATAGATGTTGAAATAGAGCATAAAATATGCCTGTCACCCTCACGCTTTCCAGGAATGGACACAAAACACAGTGCACTATACTATTTTCTAAACGCTGATTATGACTTCCCTCAAAACTTCAGCTTGCATTTTTGAAGTCGACTAGAAGATTTATGGTACAATCAGTTCCCACCGACATCAAATTAAGATGCTTTTGCTTGTTTGTTTTTGGAGGGGGACAGGAAGGGTAAAGGGAAGCAGTCACTCTAAAATAAATATATAAATATATAAATAAATAAAATAATACATCTGATTCCTTTGAAATAAGAAAGTCAAATGCTCACCCTAAAGCTAAAAGCTACAAACTGGATAGATTAACAGAAACAGAATCTTTTGAAAAACATCTGCATTCCCAGAAAGAATGCAGAGAAAACATATTTTCAAAATGAAAATAAAGTCATCCAAAAACAATTTAATACAAATTTGAAGTCAAAAGGCTGGAATAGACGGATGTTATATTACCCATAGCAACCTCAGTACTGCTGTCTTGAAGAACTTAGTATTGTGATCTCATATAGGTAGACTTTAATCATTGCCTACGAAACTGTGATAAGAACATTTCAAGTATCTTTGTGCTTCTTTCCTTACTAACATTGACAGATGTCAAAGGCAAAAAAAAAGCTCTGTACTCTTAGAGTATAACTTTCCAAAGTCTTATGGTAGAATGGTAATATCACTGTTCCACGGTGACAAAATTTGTTGGTGATAATTTCAATGCATGATAACCATACAAACGTGACATTTTGATATAAATGGACAGCTGGAGATCGGGCAATGTCATGAAGCTGATCTCACCCTTTACCTGCTCAAAAGGGATACAGTGCACTGACCCACTAAGGCAAGTCTGAGATTGTTTCAATTTCAAGTCAAGAACCTCTATGGATATCCTATAATATATATGGACTGCAAAGTTACACAAGAAAAGTCTGCTTACTGACTGGCACCTGACCAGTATAAATATTAATGTGTTTGCTACCCATTAATTGGAAAAAGATGGAGGAAAAAAGTGCCCCTTTTTGTGTCTCTCAAGCTGAATTTGTTTTTGCAATAGGCAAATTTTTATGCTTCTTTATTAAACATTGGCTATATTTGAAAAGAATGTTCCTGTTCATTACCTGACAGAGCTTAAGTGTAAAAAGGCTGAAGGCCAAAAAAAGTGCTTTGTATGATTAGCTCTGATTCTCCATTCTGTGTAAAGAACATCATTAAAATGAAATCACTGTAACCAATGGAATTCAGTCCAACTGTTTGAATTACCATTTTCTCCATCTCTGCACTAGAAGAACAATCTCGTATCTTCCAATATCTATTTTCCTAGGGACATGGAAGAGTAGAGTACCACCTCCCATTACATATGGATACAAGCCACTGGGAGATGGCTAGAAAACTGTGCACAGAGCTTCTTTGATCAAAAAGTTATTTTAACAGTGTTATTTTGCATTTAAATATTCAAAATAGAAGTGATCGTGCTGTGGCTTTGCAGGATTTCTTCTTTTCTAACTATTTAAGAAAACAACAATCCAAAACATCAGAACAAGGTAGCACTTCTTTTTCTTCTCAGGAAAGCTAATCTATATTTAATAACAGAGCACCAAGAGAGGGACACTCCTAACAGGATGAGAAATATTAAGGTGTTTCTCTTGTTAAGCAGTGAAATATAGCTATTAAATCGTTAAAACCTCTGTAGTGCTTAAATATGACAGAAGAAAATTGGTCCCAATGAGATTATCTGATCTTATTTCAGTCTTTTAGAATGGTGAATGTGGACAGAAAGATTTGGAACTACAGCTTTTCTTCAATGAAATTTCAGGGCATAACCACAATTGCAGTGAATCAATTTTGACTTCTCAGAGAGATTTATGCAGAGATGTATAACACAGCACATTAATCCCCTTGTGTCCCCAGAGGGAAAACACATTGCTTATTCGACAACATTAAAAAAAAAAAAAAAAAAAAAGTCTTTTCAGCCATGTATCTGTCCTCCAAAACCAAAATGAACAGTTTGGATAATGGGAATATTTTTGCTGAAATAAAAAATAATAACATCCCCATATATGTAATGGTTTAACTACATACATCATGTCATGAACAGACTGCAGTTTGTCATTCTGCCTCTGCCTGTGTGGAACTACGGGCCTGAAGGCACAGATGGGGCCAGGACTGCAGAAACGCAGTGGTAGAGGCTCTCTCTTTGAGCCATGAATAGCTAGGCAAAATCCAAAGCAGATCTAAAACTATTTAATGCCACTCTGGGGCCTACGAGGCACAATCAGTCCCTTGATTCCTAAAGTAAAAAGGATGGAGAAGATCAATGGTTTTAAATAATTCTTAAGCACAGAGTTTTCTGGGTTGTTTTCTTTTTATATTGGCTTGCATCCTGCAAATTGAATTAGCTTCCCAATATAGATGGAGGAATGGGGAAAAAAAGAAAAAGAAAGAAGAAACCCTGTTTTTTATTGTCTTCCTTGTAAGACATTGCTGAAAAGAGTTGATAGAATATCTGTAAGCTATGAGGCATGCATCCTCTCAACCACAGTCCAGGCAAGAGTTAGGACCAGATGGTTTGGATGGCAGTGGCAGCAATACTGCAAAATGGTCACAAAGCTAATCTTTGCTGGGTAGCTAACAGGGGGTGTTTCTCTCTCAGATTTCAATTTTGATTACCTGATCACTATTGTTTGGACAGATCAGAAACACTTTTCACTCAGCCTTTCGACCACCACTTCTGCACTTCTGTCAAATGCATATTTTTTTTTATAAAAGTACTCACACTTCTTTAGAAGTAACCAGAATCCTATAGCTACACCATTTGAATTTGCTGTCCTCAGTCACCAAAAATAAAACCAACGCCAACAAATATCATTTCCTCTCTAACTTTATAGACCCGATAACCTTCAGCAGCTTTACTGTCTGCTAATTTGTTTAATAACCTTATTTCTCAGTATTATACGTTTTAGTTTATGACTTCCTTTTTAAATCAGGTTGTATCACCCCAGAGAAAACAAAGCATCTACTCCTAACAGTGTGGTGAAAACAGCACAGCTGGAGAAAACTAGTATGTAATCATGAGACATTATTACTTTTTCAGCAATTCTACCACCAGTGGCTCTACAGTGCTTTGCTAAAGCATCAAGCATTTTTTTTAATTAACTCAAATTTTATTCCGCTCTTAATAAGTTCATCAGAAATAATATATGAAGTTGATTGTATTTTGGATTTAAAAGCATAAGACTAATCCTGAAATCTTGATTTTATGCCTGTTTTCAGAATGTGGAAAGCATATTTCCTTTCATTTAGCACTATTTCTTCTGCAAGCGCAGAAAGTCAAAGGTTTTTTTTTTCTTGATGGAAGAAAGGTAATGGCTCCAGGATAGAAGACAGGAGGAAAACAAACCTCCAGCTTAGAGCACAGTTTTGGTGCACCACGCCAAAATTGCATTCTGAAAGCTCCTGCTGGAGCTACAAGACTGGAGCACAGTGCATCAGACAGTTCACACAGCAGACCCGAGCACCAGGCAATTCACTGCTGCCATGGTACAATTACAATTCATGTGGAATCTGCTAAAATTGTAGGTAAAGCCAGAGGCTGAAGTTGTGATACATCGCAGAAAGATCAAGTCTCAGCTGACAAGACATTGAAAATATGCTCCCACTAAAATGCTCCATCTTCTCTTCCCTTTCAGTGACCAAGTAAGGAACAAAAACCCCTGAATTTAAGGCTTGTAAAAGAACAAAGTTCTGCCTGATGTTTTATTGATGTGAGCTTGTGTTGCTTAGGTAACTGCAAATGATTTCAAACTGGTTTTCTTCACATTGTACTACACATGGTAGCAGAAGGACTCATATTTTAACCTATGTTTGAGACAGTGCAAGTTATTTTTATTCCCATTTCTCATTTCAGGTTCCTCCACAAGTAATATTAGGGTGCCCCTGTGAGAAAGTCCTGACTCAATGACCTTTGCAAAGATAAGAATTTATAACTCGTACTGTAGAACTCACTCAAAAATACTCACGTACCTTTCTCTACGTTCAGTAATGTCAGAGTAAGTCATAAAACATTAATGGAGAAAAGTGAAACTAAATTGCATTTAAGACTTAATTCAATATCCAGGTATCCCAAGTATTTTATTTTTATTCTACTGGTCAATCTAACTTTTCCTTCTTCCTCTCTTGTCTTTTCACCTCTGTTTCTAATTTGAACATCAAAATGCAGCTACAAGATCCAACTGATGCAAAACTTGTCAGAAAAAGCTTTCAAATTTTAGATTTATTGACCTAAATTTTGTAGACTAAATATTTTCTCTTCCCTACAAACAAGGTGGGTTTGTAGCTTGCCATCAAATAAGAAGTGGTAGTAAGCTATTTAGGAGACTAGCCAATTCTCTTCTCTGCATAAATACAGAAATTTTGATACATAGAAGTAAGTTTACCTCCACAAATTTACCTCTGTACATTTAGGAATTATTGGAATGGAGAAGATCTTTTAAGGATATTGGATTTGACGTTGTACTATGTTTTCTCTTGTGGTCCTCCTACATGAAGCATCAATATCATCACAGAATTAATACTGTGAGAAAACTCAATTTGACTTTACTGAAGGAAAATAAATTTTAATCAATATAATCCAAATCAGTGCCTCTGCTCCTTGTTTTCATTTCAAAATAAAATGAAAATGAGTTCTCATGGGGTGAAGAATTATTATCTGCAGAGAATCATGAGCTGTTTTAATAGGAGAGTGACTGATAGTAGCAGACACCTCAAGTGCTCTTCCAGAAGTTAAGCAGAACTGATATAGCCAAATATATGCACATAATATTTATATAAATAATTATACATATATAAGCCAACACTTTAAAAAAAAAAAAAAAAAGAACACAAGATTATGAGGGAGAGTGAAAAAGTCAAAAGAGTCAAAAGAGCAATGAATATTGGGAAAATGACAACACGATGTTAGCCATTGTGTTTGACAGGGAAGATGATTCAAATCCTTTCTTTATCACAATTATCAGTGCTATTGAAAGAAAAGTCTGGAAAACAGGGCCTCATCTAGGGCTGGTATCTGTCTGCACAGCCTAGCATCATTCATTAGAGGTATTCAAGCCGATGCTGCCAATACAAACAATGCACAGGCTGGCAACCTTCAATAACTCCCAAATAATAGGTACCATGTATCTGAAATATACCCTCAGAAGCAAAGCTTGGATCTCATTCAGTCTCAGCTGAACCCAATTGTACTACACAGTAGCCAACCTTTGGGAGAAAGAAGACCCCAATTTGTACTCCTCTCTCTGCACAAAAGAAAAGTTTATCTCAATTCTGTATCATAAATGAAAATATACACGTCACAACAGGGAGAATAAACAATTCCTCTTAATGGTCTATCTACACTCTCACCCTGTACAGATACAGGGCACAAATTATAGCACAAAACATGCACAGACCTAAAGGAATGGTCTATGAGCTAAGAAGAATCCCTAAGAGCCACGGCTCCATCCTAGCAATTGCAGAACCTCTGCATATGGGACACCCTTCTTTGATCCCAGTTTCAGAGTCTAAGAAATACTCAATCCATTGCACTCTCATCCTCACAGTTCTTGGGAATTGCTAACCAGCTACTCCATTAGAAAACTATATGTTGTTCTGAGGTCAAAGTGGCAAGACGGCACAGACATACACGCTGTCTCTCTGCAGGATCTTTGCAGCTCTGCTTCTTCTTGCAGCCAGTAAATTTACCAGCTATACTAGAAGGTTTGATTAGTTTTGATGTATAAACAGTTTCCACAGGCTCACCATACACAGAGAATTAGAAAATAGTAAACACTCATTTTAAAGGGTCTGTAAACATTCATTCAAACAGAATGCTGAATTTGCTTGCCTTGGTGGGCTTTTATGTTTGGTTTCTGTAATGCTCTAGCAAATGAAGATGCTTGTAGAAAGTACTGTAACAGAAAACACAGAATACTTTGATGAAAAAAAAGCAAAAAAAAAAACCACCAAACAACAACCTTATGAAGGAAGATAAACGAAGAACAGATCGAGCTGTACTATAAAGCTATGCCAGCTGATCAACCTTTCCCAAGTAAAAGAGATTGTTTGTTTGTTAATGAAGAGACAAAGCAAACCACAACAAAACAAACAACCCAGACAGAGACCAGGTAGTCCAATAGAAACCAGGGGACAACAACGCTCCTGCTCTCTGCTCTTTCTGATGAGTGACAGCATCAGGCTTTCTTTCAGACACCTTTGATCCTCTCCTCTGCCTCTGGCTACCACAGTATATTTTGTGATTTTCCCACGAAGCAAGAGAAAGCTCATACCTTAGAATCCCAGCCAAGCCCTATAAAATGCCCAGAAGGCATCTCTCAGGAGGTGGGAGGAAACATAACAAGCTGCACAGGACTAGTGTATTTCTCCCTGCTGCAAAAAAGTGGGCTAGAAGACCCTGCCAATGAGAAGCAAGTCTAGATGGCTTGGAAGTAATGAATCTAATCACTTAATTTACACTTACTGTTTCGGCTCCTAATTCTGCCTTTCTGTGAAATGGTGTTTATATCCCTTCTTATTGTTAGTATGCAAATACAGTCTCCATTTCCTCACACAGCCATGCCATTGTTATACTGTCAGACACTGCAACTTAACACTAAATAAGGGCATGTGAACTAATACACAGTGAACTGATCTGTGCCCTCAGCCTGCCTGCCATGCTACTGACTGGTATACAGCAAACAGATTATGCTGTCCCTGTGACGTTTTTCCATCACATCATCATAGGAGCCTTTCCCAAATGACTTTCTGGAGTATGTGAAATTCATGCATAGGAGAATTTACAGAATGCAAACATTGATTCTAAAGTTTGCCTGATTTTTATGCAAATTGCATAGAGAAATGCTGCATAACTCTATGCTGAGAGGCAGTCCCAAAGTAAACCTTTTGTCTGCAGCCTGAAATTGCATGCAGAAAAGACTGTGCAACAGCATATTGTGCAAACGAGTACCTATATTAAAGGAAATTAGTGCAGGAGCCAGGTGTGCCTGACAAATAGATAGATAATTTTTTCTTCTCCTTTCTTCCTAGATGTGTGGAAATTACTGAAATAGTACCAGATCTCTCTTCTCTCTTCCACATCAACACACAGGAGACAAAACCTCTATGTTATTATGCAGCAAGCACAGTATGAAGTATATTCCATTTGGATTTGATGAACTATATGTACGTCAGTCCTCACTAAAACATCCCCGTCAGGATTTCAAAATTATATCAATACAACAAAATTAGGAGAAAAAATTAGCCATTTAAACAACGGAATTTCTTTATATTTGTTCATTTTAATCCTCATTTGCTTCCACATCTGACAACAGCCATAAAGAAAACGTCTCCAAGTACGTCTAAGAGGGACTGGGAATGCTTTACAAGAGCCACATGCTTCCTTCCCGAATATCCACAGTGCATATTTATTTAGCTGTACTTGAATAATGCGTGGAGCTACAGCCATGGGATCAGAAGCTGGCTGTCCCCGCTGTCGAATAAACCAGTAACGACAACAAGAAAAGATGGCTCCTTTCCTCCTGAGAGCCCATGCAATATACAACAGGTGGAGACAGGAAAAACAAAGGGATCACCAAAACCTCTGAGAACATCCTGCTCAGCAGGGGAGGCAGTGCTGATACTAAATCACCCACTGTCTCCTTCTTGTCAAGTTTCTGCAGCCTTTCTAGCACGGGAGATCTCAAAGGGAGCTGTGGAGCAGGATGCTTGCAGATGTTTACAAAGAGCTTCTCTTATGTGAGCAGAGCAACAGGGGAAATATTGTGACAGACTTATTTGGAAGCACAGAGGCAGACAGAGGACTCCAAAATATGCCTGATCTTCTGCACCTGACTTCAAGTTCTCTATTAATCAAGAGAAATAATTTGAAATTAGTTTGTCACAATGAAACTTCAGCATATCTTGACTTACACTCGCATTACCAGAATTGCAATGACTTTTATTGTTAACGGTCTGTTTCTCCAGAGGGGCAAAGAGACGTGAAATGAAAAGGGTTTGCCAAGTGTCTCTGTGTCTACTAATACAAGTAGAGCAAGTAGCACAATTCCTGCCTCTTTCCCTGACCCAGATTTAGATGGCAGAATGCATTAGCAAAACAGAATGTTATCCATCAGCTATTACAAACCAAGAGTTGGATTTGTGTGTATGTGCCAGGAGGGGGAAAATGTGCCTGGTGAGAATAAGTGATATTATTAAGAGTTGTGCTCATTCTGAGATTCATCCTCTTTATACCACCTAAGTGGCTCAAAGGGGCCTTAATCCAGCTCCAGACTGTCAATGGAGAATGCCCTATGAATGAAAACTGCTGCTGCATTTCTGCTGGGCCTTGACCCCGCTAATACCACAAGCACACACCTGCAGGATGGAGCTCTCTCCAGCCTCACCTCCTCCAGTCTGCACCCTCAGGAGCCACCTCTGAACTGTGATGGCAGGCACAGCAAGCAGACCTCAGTCCATCCACATCCTACAAAGCCAGGCACTGTTTGCCCAGCAGGGATGGGGCTGAGTGATGGCTGTGTGCCACCCTCTAATTTACAGTTGTTTCAGGCTGCATAGAGCCATATGCTTACATGAATTCATGATTTCTCTCCTTCCCCTCCCTTTTTCTTTTTTTTTTTCCCCTACTACAGAATTCCCATCAGTTTGAGACTGTGCAAAGCAACGTGCTTGAGATGAAGAAACAGACCCCAGTACAAATTTCTGCAAGCAAGAAAGCAGCAGGAACCCATGCCAGACCTGAAGAGGGGTCTGTCTGCAGCATCGTAACACAGACTGTGGCTGCTACTAAAAACCTGCTGCTTTCTGACTGCAAGGAACAAGTACCCAGAAAGGCAGTGGTTTCCAGCAGCCGTCAGCTGATGCAGATGTTGGTACTGAACATGCTATCCACATCCAGCTCACACTCACACTGTTGGCCAAGCATTAGTTTGTGCATTCATACCACCTCTCTGCAATAACACCCCCATTTACGGCCAACTGTGACAAATGTGACTAGCAGATTTCAGTGTAATTACTTGGGTTTCTACCTTCATCACTACATGCCTCAGCTGTAGTTAAGTGGTAACAGCACTTTTTTCCCTTCATTCCCAGACCTGTGCCATAAGAGATCAGTCCTCCTTTGATGGAAGGGGAACAAAGGTAAGTAAAATTAAAAAAATAATAAATCAGCTAACAGAGGCCTCAGTAATGTAAGAAACCAAGGACAGCACTCCATTTATAGCCGGAGAACTCTGTAATAATCACAGATTCTGGAGTAATAAAAAAAATCTAGCAATTTTTCATTCTTTAATTTCTTTAAAACTCATTTAAACCCCAGTTTTAACTCCACACAATGATAATGCTGTTGACCTATAGCTGGGATTTATCCTGTCAGCATCCTCTGTACTGCGTGCGTTTTGTGCGTGTTGCTTCCCCAGACTGCACTCCTTGTACATAAGAAATGGCTGCTGGCAGCTTTCCAGCTTATTTCTATGTCTGTGCTCCATCAAAGCTCAATTACCCTGAAAACTTCAATAAATGTTACCAGGATCTCTGCCACGGTTCTTAGAGGACACGCAAGAAGTTTGTTTTTTAAGTAATATTACTGCAGCAAGAAAAAGTACCACAAATTTGCATATATTCTAGGGTGGGAGTAAGCAAAAAAGAAAAAAAAAAATCTGAGGTGGGAAAATGTTTTCAAAGTGGACTTTTAAGTGCAACTTATAATGAGAGCCATTAGTTTTGTATATATATTCTCTGCACTGATTCCTGAAAGCACTTTCCACTTTTGGGTTGTTCACCAGCCATATTACAGGTACTTTATAATCCTGCAAAATCATTTTCTGCCCTGTGAATGTTTAAGCAGGAAGGTCGAACATGGTACTAGCACATTCTATTAAAAAAAAAAAAAAATAGCAAGAGGAAAGGAGAATAAGTTAGCTAAAATGGAGGGTCATGGATCCACCAAAAAGAACTATAAAAAAGTAATTTTATAGCGGAATATTAAATGCTCTGTGACAGGCAGTTGGTACTGCTACCACTGACAGCATGGAAATTGGTGGGATCTGTGAAAGCATCTGACCAAAATGTAGCAACGTTGATGACAACCCACTGAGCCCTCTAACTCACTCTGGCGAATGTGGGAAGGAAATGAAGGGCAGCCTGAAGTGGATGGCTAGAAAGGCTGCCACAAACGAGCAGCCAGCCCACGAGGGATGCACAGTAAATCTGAAAAAACAGAACTGCAAGGGACGTGCCTGCTGGAAATCCCTAAAGCATTCTTCCCAAAGCACAGCCATGCAGCCAGTTATATACTTTGACTGTCAAATAGAGCAGAACATGTTTCTGCTTTTTGTTCTTTTACAGACAAGCTGTAAGAGAGCAGAGAGAGACTCTGCAGGAAGAGCTGGGGCTCTGCAGGAAGCGCTTACTGCTGCTGAGGCCTCATAAATGATAACAAATGCATTGCCTTCTGATTTCAGATACTGAGGGAACCAACTGTTTAATGGCTGGACCAATATGAGCAATTTCTCATGTGAATATTCCTGAAAACATTTTACACATTTCAATTTGTAGCTGCTCATCTATCTCTGAGAAGCTTGTGCAGCTTCACACTGGTTCTGCGTAGCCCATATTTCTGCATCATCCAAAGCCCATCCAACACCTGTTCTGAAACAAAAATTCACGTCCAAAGAGCACTATCACTGGGGAAGCTCTTTACAGGAGTGGCGAGGTTCTGGAACAGGCTGCCCAGAGAGTTTATGAATGCTCCATCCCTGAGGTGTTCAAGGCCAGGTTGGATGGAACCCTGGGCAACCTGGTCTAGTACCAGGTTTGGAGGCTGGTGTCCCTGCCTGTGGCAGAGGAGCTGGAACTCAGTGACCCTTGTGGTCCCTTCCAACCCAAGTCATTCCATGATTCCTCCTGTTATTTGTACGTATACACACACAGAGTTCACTGATCCTGAAACCAAACCATGTGACCTAACCTTAACTTTAAACTGTGAAAAAAGTGACATCCAAAGACAGATATTGATCCAAAACCCAACAGGATTTCTCAGCGGAGTAAGAAACCTTAGAAAACTGTCATATCCAGAACAAGGCAACAGGCTGCACTGGAACAGGCTGCCCAGGGAAGTTGTGGAGTCTCCTTCTCTGGAGGTCTTCAAGACCCACCTGGACACCGACTTGTGCGACCTGGTGTAGGGAACTGCTTTGGCGGGGGGGTTGGACTCGATGATCTCTGGAGGTCCCTTCCAACCCCTATGATTCTGTGATTCCTAGAACTAACCATTATTTTGAACTATTAAGTGCAGTGCTGTGATTGTGGCCGATGTCTCGGAGGGTGCATTGGCCACTGATAGGCACCCATACCTCATACCTATCCCCCTTAGGGGATGCATATTTTACATTTCTACATGTTTGTGATTCAGACAGGGAAAAATTGAGTCCCTGTTTGCTTGACCCCTTTTTTGTAAATTCCTAAATAATACCTTAACATATGGGGTGTACATTTTCTGGTCTGAAACATTTTTTCCTCTTTGAGAACAAAAATGACCATAAATCCTACAGAAGCTAATGCTGCAGATTCCACAGCTGAAGATTTCCACAAATCCCGAAGGCCATGACGTCTGCCAGATTATAGCTTTAAAACCAAACATTTTGCAATAATGTGTGTTTTCAACAGCATGGGACTGAAATTCAGTGTGCCTGTGTGCTGAGGAGAGGTTTGGGGTTTTGTGTTTTGAATGAAAAAGAAACTGATCCTGCTGGCCTTTAACATGACCTCTCTGCTCATACTAGGATGGAAGGAGCAGTTTTGCAGCCCTCCAGTTTTTCTGGATCTCAAGCAATTCAGATCATCTTTGCAAGTTCGGTGCTTGAGGATAAATAGAGCTTCAGTTGTGTATAGAGCTTGAGGTTTTGTACAACACTGTGCTCATCTGGTGCATTAAGTAGCAGCTGACTTGTTGCAGGGATTTGGAACAGAAAAACCAGTTTAAAAATACTGGAGAGAAAGAACAGCAGATGACAGGAAATCTAGTTAAAACAGCTATGGAAAATATTAAATATCAATACTATTTACTGGTGATACACAGAATGGAGCTGTAAAACAGCAACGTTCCTTCTATACCATTCACCAAACATGCGTTTCTGTTCAGAGTTTGTTTTAGACCAAACTCCACAGAGGAGGAACTTACTTTGAGATCTAGCTCCAACATTTTATATTATTCTAGACAAGACCATAGACAGAGTCCCATAGAATCACAAAGGTTGGCAAAGATCTCTAAGATCACAAAGTCCAAACACGGCCCTTCACCACCATGCCCACTAAGTCACGTCACTCAGTGCCACTGTGCTGCAATACGATGACAAAGTGCAGAAAACAGCCCCAGCCATGGCCAGGTGAAGGACCAGCAGCTGACACCTGGAACTCCTCACCCTGAGTCTGGAGAAGGAGCAGAAAGGGACAGCCAGTGATGCACTGCATTGGAGTTCTCTGTAGATGGAAGACAATGAAAGAGCACAAAGGCCACTGTAATTTATAACAGCTGCCAAAACCTCCCTGTGAGGCCATAGGGCAGCAGAGCAACCCCAGGACACGGGGACAGCCTGTCAGCACTCCACAGGTTATGAAGCCCAACACATTTAGCTCATCCCTCCCTCTCACACCATTCAGCAGCAACCTAATAAGGAGTTTATGGACAAGAAATGATAAGAATAAAAATGCTTCCATCACATTACACACAATAATTTAAAATCAGATATATTCGCAGATAAAAATATAAGAAGTCCAACACCATCAGATTTCTAGATGCTTCACATTGAACCCATCAGTAGATTTAAAAACCTAATAAAATTCATAAAGGAAACTAATTATCTGTAGTACCTATTCAATTATAAAACATGATGAAGAAAAAAACTGACAAAATAAGACTGCTGTCTTGTGTTTACTGATCCATCTAAGGTTGCTAGTTGTATGCACTAAATTAATATTTTCCTCTTGCAGATAGCTGGAATATTTATCCCAGACACCACGGAATGCAATCATTATTTAACAACAGTAGTGAAAACCTTGCCAGCACAGGAAGGTTTTATTATCCAAAAATTCTAAGTGCCCATATATTTTTACATACACACCCATGTGTAGAAATGTGTAGAAATGCAGTTTTGGTATGTTCTCATGGCTTATCTTTGATAGATGAGGAATTCATTTTTTATCAGGAGAAGCCAGATAAAGTCAAACCTTTTAGTCAGAGGTCATTTTAAATGTTTATTTTCTCCAGTTCCTGGGGGCAAAAATACAAGGTTTCATCAAGTTTTTCAATAAACTGGTAATTAAAATGTATAGCTTAGGATGCTTATATTGGAAATTTCTTTCCTGGTTTAAAAAAGAAAACAGTGTTGGGTGGATCTTGTCTCAATGGCTTTTGAACTACATCACTGTCAGATCCTGCCTCTTCCTTGAAACCAGTTTCCAAGAATGCTGAGCTATCGCAGCTTCCATTAACTGCAACTTTTGATTTCTCAACACCATGTAAAATAAAATAAATGAGAAAAATCAGAATGTTTGGCTTAGTTAGATATGAACAAGTATTTAGATTGTTACTGGTCATTAGATTGATGCAACGGAAAGTATCAAAGGCAAGTTGAATCAAAGGCAAATGCAACCCCCCTATTTTCAGTTATCTTCTTTGGTATTTTTTGTTGTAGAGCCACATTAATTAACTTAAAATGACAAATGACTACGTCTGGGAGTACTGAAATTGCATTAAAAATACTCAGCTGTCTGAAGTGTACTTTGCACCTTAGGTCATTCAGAAAGAACCATTCACGTTAGGAAACACTAACAATAATTCACATTATTTATGAAAGATAGTTTTTTGTTAGCTTTAACACCTATACCAAGAAACTCACACATACGCACAGCATAAGGCATTTTGGTGCCGTTCAAAGTCAGCTATATTTCTGGAGAATTAATTTTGCTAAAAAGAGAATATCTTATGAAAGGGGAAATAGCCAGAGCAAAAATAAATATGCAGGAATCATTTAGCAGAGAACAATGCAAACATTTGAAGACAGAAGAAAATAGATTTACCTGCAAAGACAGCAAGAGCTGTTGAAACATGAAAGTTGTGAGCCACAACCAGCAGCTCATGAAACTTTGAGGAGTTTAGTCTGAAAAAAGTCAGCTAGCATATCAATATCTTTTAACAGATCCCAAATTGCCAATGCCTGAAAAATTGGACAAGAAATGTCCTGGGAAAAGGTTTCCTCAGAAGAGAATTCTTTGCGAGTAAAACATGAAATGATTTCCAACAGTGCTCCAGTGGCTGAGCACTGAAGGCAGAGAGGAAAGACTGCATTAACCACAGAAACAGCACAAAATCCTGAAAACATCATTAAAATGAAACTGGGCTTCCTTCAAATAGCAGTGCTGTTTGAATTAGCTTCTCTATTACCTGAATGTTCTTATACGTTTTGCTGCTCTCCATGCCCAAGTACTCAAGGAATGCCCAATCCTAATGATGCTTGGAAGAAAAAAAAACAAGACACCAGTGCTTAGGTACCATATTCTCATAATGCGGGATTATAATGTATTAATGGGAATACTACGTAACTGAGAATAATGGAAATAATATGTAACTGAGATGCAGTTATTTAATGCCCACTCCTTCCCCCCTCCTCTCCCCCCCCTTTTTTTTCCTGCTTACTTTCTACAAGCTGAACAACAATACTCTTCTCTCTTTTACTTGGCTTGGACACTGAGAATTTTAAATTCAAAGAAAGGTTTCTCGTGGAAATGGAAAGATTCATAATTTTATCTCCAGATACAGATATCTAATCTAATTCAATCACCCTGGAAAATAAAGATATGATTCTATGCAGCCACCATAAAGAAACACCTGGTGTGATTTAAAAACATGGGTACGTTTGGTGTTTCATGTTTTCTCCTTGACATGAAAGTATACTTTTTTCCCTTACCATTTGTCTAAATGTTAAAGCCACTGAACCTCTTCAAGTAAAGAAAATTAAAGTAACCTCAGAAATAGCAACTCTTGGGCTTTGAAGGGCCCATCTAAATGTAAACTTTGGGAAAATTAAATAAAATAACAGAAATGCCTGAAATAAAGCAGTTCAACATGTATGATTTTTTCATAAGACCAGAGTCAGAGTGGGTGCAAAGACAGAACTCCACATCTTGCTTTGTGCCTCTGTTACAGAGACAGCCCACCTACCTTTGGCATTTCTAGGCCATTTTCATTTGCCATTCTTTTAAAAGCTCTGACTCTTGCCAGTGGTTTTCACAAGAATCAAGTTTACCTGATTTCATTTTCATTTTAATTAGGATGTAATATTTGATATTACTTGACATAATAAAACTAACTTATTGCAATACAGTGAATTATCTTGGACTATAATACTTTTCATCTAAGCCTATTAATATCACTATCTGGAATCCAATTCCTCACGTTGCTTAGAAGACCAGTAGCTTGGAAATTAAACCCCAATCAGATATTCTAAGCAAACAATTTCAAAATTGAATACATTAATCAAAAATATATAATTAACTGTAAATGCAATAGAACAAATCACTGTAAATCCTAAGGATGCAATTATTTTAAAAGGCAATATAAAGGAAAGAGAAAAAGATTTAATTCTGCTAGTGTCTATTCTACGTGGGCTCAGATTATAAATAAATATTTTCCAAATACAATGTATCCTGGGTTTTTTGTTTGTTTGTTGCAAATATAAAAAAATACAGCAATTTGCTTTTCCTCAGGATTTGTGCCCAACACTGCAGCTGCCCCATTGGAAACATACACCTGCCCATCCTGCTAAGAGATCATCATAATCTGCCCCATCCCACGAGTGCCAGCAGCTGTCTTTACCCCGACATAAAAAAAGGAGGGGGGAACAAACAGAACAAAACAAAACCAAAAATTAGTGATCTGTTACATGAACTGCAGCTTTCCAATGGAAAGTCAACTTCATTGTTCAGAAAACTCAAGTTACCTTATTTAAATCCCCAATTAGGAATTGGGTCTAGTTCTGGGATAGTTCCAGTCTTTCACTAAGAGGCAGTTGGAGTTCCTAGAGGTGGTATCATAAAATGAATCGGTTTTATTCTTACCACTTCCAACATGCTTTAATAGTACTGAATACTAATGCATTATCACCTCTGGATGGGATTTTTTTTAAAAGGATTTTTTTCCACCCTCCACCAAGTGTAATGGTATTTTAATTATGTAGTTCTAAACACTCAAGAACTTTAATGAGGAATTTGGAAGACAAATTGAAAGAGATGCAGCCAAATATAAAAACTTAAGTAAATGCTACACAAACTTAATCATTCCTGGCAAAGGTGCCTGAAAAACACATTGACCAGTTAACACATTACCCTCAGTATTTCATTTTGCTGCATTATATTCTACGTCAACAGTCCAGCTGATAACAAAGAGAAAGAAGACATTAATTTGCAGCTGCAATATCACCATCTTCTTCTGAGCACCGAGTACAGAAACAACAGTTCCGCATATTGGGGCAGAGCGGCTTCATTAATGAACAAGATAGGTGTAAAGAGAAACTTTTGAAACTCTCTTCATCAATCCTGATAAAATCACAGGGGAAAGCTGCTAATTTATAAAAGATAGAGGGCTTTTTTTTGCCTTGCTTTTCTTTTTTTTTTTTTAATCAGGTTTCGTAACTTGTTTGTGATAGGTAACTGCAAGCGAGCCTCTTTAAAGGCTTCAGTTCTACCTCCTTTACAGCTGCATAATATAACAAAAACTTCGGAGAAGCTACCATAGTCACAGGAGGATGATGAAAAAACAGGGTCGGAATCCCCAGGTATTTTGGGTTGCAAATTCACACTGTTTAAAATAGACAGTTTTTAAAAGTAGCACATTGGTAGGTAATCCAACGGCTCTAGAGGCTAGAAGACCTGTTGTTAACCATGCAACTCAGACCACAGACAGAACTATGAGGTCCTTTATGCGTTCCTCACATCAGAGGTGCAGCACCATCACTGTTGCAGGTGTGAGTTTGTCAGACTTGCTGGCAACCCACCCACTCCTCCACCATCACTTTATGTAACTTGTGCTTTTTCCTTGCTCTGATTACAAAGAGCGAATGACAAATAGCGTTAAAGCCATCCTTACCATTTAATATTCCTTATTACACATTATTACAACAATTCGCCTTATTGAAGTGCATTACTTATTAAATATGAATATTCAAATAACTATAAATTTGCTAAGTTACCCTTTCATTCTAAATCTTCAGGAGCTGCACAGCACAAAGCGAAAGCCTTCTGTTTATTTAGACATAACGACTTATTCTTGTGCAAACATTGGTTCACCTTCCACCAATTCACCTTCCAAGGAGAGGTTTTTCCTACTCAAATCGTTTTAAGTTTACTTTCATTTCTGATTTCTTCCAATACAGCCCCATTTTCTATATTAAAAAAAAAAAAAAAACACTGTACAACGTAAAACAATTTTACCTTTCTAAAGGTAACACAGTAAGACAGGCCACAAGGGATCCTGATAAGCTAAGCTCAACTGAGAGAAAATTCCAGTATTTCTGATTTTAAAGAGGAGGGTGCAGACTGAGGGTGCGTGCCTTCAGAAAGAGCACATCCTCCTGCAAGCATGAGAACTCAGGAGCCCAGCTGTGCTGCGTTCAGGGATGGCTCAGATCCAGCATCTCACTGCTCCCTTATACTACCAACAAGTTTGGGGATTTGGCAGCTAGGGACATTTGCATCTCCATCAGAGCAGCCTGATGTTAGCCACGGCACTCAGCAGCTCTGTGGAAGGGCTGCAGGGTAACACACAGTTGCATCACACCAGTAGAAAACATCAGGGGCAAAAACAGGCTCTTTCTGCTCTCAGTAGAATTAAGCTTTATTTCTCTCTGTACTCTAATTTATGGCATCAACAGCACCAAGACATTCAATAAATGGTTGCCTACCACCTCTCAGTTGCTTCCAGACAAAAGCCCAACCAGCATTGATCACACTGGGCATTTAAGGCAGCCAGGTTGTCCTTAAATCACTACTGAGACTGATTTTAACCTCGCAACTCAATGTTCCATCAGGCAGAACACACCTCCCACAGCAGAGAGGGAGCAGACCCTACTATGGACATTTGTGAATGACTTACTTCTGGGGAAGGTTTCTTCTCAATTTCCAGGCACTGAGCAAGTAGGCCATAGGGTAGAACTGAGGGTTATGTTGTCTATCACGCCTGCAGACATTCAATAGCCATATAAATACACAGCCAATAGACTCCACTCAAAGCTTACTATTTTGTGGCAATGAGTTCTATAGATTAATTCTGTGTTTAGTAGAAAGTAGATACAATAATTTGCAACCTAGTTACATGCATCAAGTTGCTTTTGCCATCACTAAATCTCACCTGCCATGCTAATTTGTTTGCGTCTTCTTGTGTAGGCTTATATTTGTTTACAGACCATCCAGAAAACTACTAGCAGTACCCAAATAATTGTATTGCTAATGATAATTAGTCCTGCACTGTGTCATACTGCTAGGTTTACTGAGCAATAAGCATTACATCAACAGCTGGAAGAAACAGCAAATAATGTCCGTTCAGTCTCTCAGGCCTTAAAAATTAGCCTCAAGCAGTGCCTTGCACTTTTCAAGGCCATTGCAAGTGTTCTGCAGCTGGTCTGTAGATGATGTGTGCTTTGTAATGTTAAAAAAAAAGTGATGATTCATGTAAAAACATGATGATCAAGTGAAATACTGCAGGATGACAGTCTATTTTTAATATAAAACTCCTGAGGATCACTGGCTTGGAGAGTCATCAGCATAATTTTACAAAGAACTGTGTTGCATGCATTTGTCTTTGTAGACTTAGCTCCACACGTCTATCAGCTAACCCAAAACAAAATGTCAGAAATCTAACATCTCAGCCACTTCTAACCTTGGTAAATGTATAAACCTGGGAATCATCTACTGAGGTGATATGTAAGCAGTCTTGTAGATGCTCTTCTCCACAGGTGTGACCTTTCTTCTATGAACAGAGAACATTTGTCTTAATGACAAGTGTAACACATCTACAGCTTTGCTAATGTGATCCAAAACACAGTGTATGCTTTTGTGACTGACTTACTGCAGTAATGCAGAAGCTTATGCAAATAAGCCAACACTGCATCCTAAATAACAAACTATTTAATATGCACATGCCACCCATCTATCAAAATGAGTGGTGTTCAAACCTACAGCATTTGGTCAGCCCATGAGAATTAAGAGCTCAAAATGATGCTCAGCTTCAAATATGCAGATTATCTCCGCTATATTATAAGATCAGGGCAATAATTATCTCATGCTGATGTCTACCAAATATGTCTCCACTGACCTACGATTCATGCCAGTGAAATTCAGTGTAATGACCTACAGGAATCTGTGTTTTTCATTGGAAAGATTACACTGAGTTTTACCTCAACTCTAAATGCAATTCTAAGCTTTTCTGAACACCGCAAATGTTTGAATTCAGAATCAAAATTTATTACCGAACCTAGTTTTCACAAAGGAGTATGTATGTCACAGGGGTATACTGGCTAATAAACTGATGTTAAAGACAATACTTGGTAATAATTAATTTGAGACGAGGAAAAAGTCTGTAGGCACTGAAAAATTACGTCCTGTAAGAAATATGTTATTAAAAGGCTCTTCTAAGAGACCCCCCGAAGAGATTCAATTTGTCCAGTGGCCAAATTCTTCCAGAAGAATCTCATTATTGAGTCTTTTTAAATATGGTTGAATGCCTTCCAAATTCCTATTGATTCTTACTGCAAGAAAAATACCTCCTTGATGATACTAAGGGGAGTTCCTCTCCTGGTTGCCATGTTCTAACGATCCATGGGGCTGAGGACACACCTGGTTCCTCCTGCATCTGATAAAAGCAGTTTTGCACCGACCCTCACACTTCTGAGGGGGCAGATATGAAGAACATGGAGATGAAACATATTTAACCATTCGGCACTTCCTGAAGTTCACATTAATCTATGAGAAAGCCATTACAGATCAGTGCTGAAGAACACAAAATATAGGTGCCTAGCTCAGACTGACAAAACCTCAGAACCTGAAAAGGAACACTACCATGCTGGTTCAGTTCAGTGTGTGCTTTGCACAAACAAATAAGCCTGTTTGATATGCACTGCCTTCCACACTGACAAGTAAAAGATCAGATCGTCTCATCAGCAGCTATCTGAAAAGTCCTAATGATGTTCAGATGTCTATTTTTAACAGGTAGATGTAAGCAGATGAGAAATTCCCCAACTTGCATCAGATTGTTACTGTTATTACACTAACCTTCACCTCTGGCATGTTCAGAAACCTCTCACATTCAGTTCTGATGTAATTTACTTCAGTGCAAGGTATCCCTATACTTGCATCAGAAATGGACTAACAATTCTTCTCATTATTGATACTGCATGCAAGATGTAAACCTCAGCTCTTCAGCATGGAAGTGCTTTGCATTTTTTCAGTTACAATTTCTCAATGCTTTTCTTTCAATAAAAAACTATATTTTCATGCTTGGTGTATTTATATGCATAGATATTATCAAGCACCTATGTAGTTACTAATTAGACAGGAATAGAGATCTCCCAAATCAGATGATGCAGGGTATTAGTAGATAATCATATTCAGAAATCAAACACTGGCAGCTCTGCTTTGTACCTTTTAAAATACTCCAGGGTTTGATTATTTTATGATAATCACAATCCCTTGCATGCCTTGTTACACAAATAGTCATCTCAGACTACTTGCAAACTGAAAGAACACGACCTATAAAGTTTATCTAATGCAGCAGTTTTCTTCCTTAGTGATTTTGCTGTCAACATCACATTAATCTATGTCTATTTTTGAGCAAGACACAAGCAGAATATTATCATGGAGAAGACAAAACAAATGTTAATGAACAAAACAAATCAGTTTGTGTTTCTAAATATATGATTTCAGGACAGAAGAGACAAATGCCTACACTGCTGGTTGTCCACCTCACCCACTGACCCAAAACCTGACAAGACAGAAGGGTCATCTCATGGACTTTGTTCCTGTCAAAGTTAAGTTGAAAATATAAGCATAAATAAAAAACTGTTTTATTAACAGTTTATTAACTGTTTATTAACCACATGAGAAAGGAATTTTTATATGATTTAATGAAGAATGGTGTTCTGGAAGCATTTCAGGGGAGCATTTCAACAGGGGCAACCTGACTACAAACACCATGTTGGTGTCAGGATGAGGAGGTGCTGCATACACTCCACTGTATTTTCAGATTGACTCACATTTGCTTGACATTCCCACCTCACTGCTCTTTTCCAAAGTGTCAACAGCCGCATATGAAATTAAGATTTATCAAAAGGAAGTTAAAATCATGTTTACCTTAAACATGCCAGGTTCTGAAAATTTCTATTGATACTAAACCAAGATATAAAGAGTCATCATGGCTTCATCAGATGCCAAAATTATGAGATTGATCAATGTGTTGTTAAAGCTTTTCCCTTAAAATCCAAGTTGCACTTTTAAACCTCAGGTTTAAACAGCTTTTAAACGTCAATCAGGTAAGTGCTGAGCAGACTGCTGCAAGGGTAACAGCAAAGATTGCTAGACTAACTGATTTAAGAGCAGAAATACCTTTTTCTTCCATAAGGAGTTCAGATTTTCTGAGCATCCAGATGATCTGGTGAACACTTTTAAAATTACATCCACTTGATGGATGCAGTGCCAGTTCTATAACTCTGCATATTGCCAGGTGTCATTACACTCTACTCAAAAGCAGGAGCAAGGTTTTCAATCAGCACTTACAGTGTTATATCATAAAAAGCCTAACTATGCATTTTACATATATCCAGAGCTGACCTGTGATATTCTTTAATATCTTGCTGAGATTATAGTGTGTTGTACAATTATCATACGCAAACATTTCTCCAAAAACATGAAGCACAGGGAAGTACTCCGGATGGAAAATGAGCACATCCTGCTGCTGGTGTGGAAAACCACCCCATACTGCTGTTGTGCCCTCCTGCATGCTGCCAGAGCCACGGGCACTCTGCAGGGCTCCAAGCATCTGCTCTGTGCTCATTAGCAGGCTTTCCTGCTAGGCAAGGTGAGCACTCTGAGAAACAATGCACTAAATACATCTCCAGTCTCAACTCTCAAAACCAGGGTAGACAAACACTGTGATGCACAAGCAGTCTGATGGGAGATGTAGCAGTATGTCTTTAGGTATGGCTAGCAAACTTTGGAGAGAAATACGGTGGCATTTTCAGAAGTCTTTGTTTCAGCCATATTTTCTTACTCTGCAGCACATATCTCAAAGGGATACTTTCTGTTTTTACTTCAAGTAAAAACAGAAACATGAAATCCACTGGTACAAACACACATCATCCACTGCACTGTGCGCCCATTTTTTCGGAGTCTCTCTCCTGCAGAGCATCTAAGTAAATACCTGACTTTTCTATGTCACATTCAACATCGCTCCAGCTTAACAAGGCAAATGGTTAAAACTCTGACATTATCACTCTAAATTCCCATAAATTACTTCTTCTGCAACTCACACTCATTTTCCTCCTATGTAAATGCAATACTCTTGGAAACTTCCTTATTGCTCTGTTTCTTTCCAATACCCCTCAATATGTTTGGCTGGAGAAAAGAAAAAAAGAAAAAAAGAAAAAAAAAGAAAGAGAGAAGAAGAAAAAAAGAAAACACATTGAGAGAGTTCAAACTGCAGATTTTCAGTGCAGTAGCTGACATCTGATTGGTAATACTCTGCTCTGTATTCCAGCTGCCCTACAGAAACCTAATATTGTGTTCTGTTTGCCTACAGTTACAGTGTGAATGACTCCTTCCTTGAAAGCATTAATAAATCTTTCTAGTGATGCACTATGTCAGTGTGGTAAAGAGCTCCCGTGACATTTTTTATCCTACTTATTTCAGAAAAACAATTAGGGATCTTAAAGCAAGCATTATATTCTGCTCTCGCCTGCAGTTTATCCAGGAACTCTTTGTTTCCTGGATGAGAGCTTTACTCTTTCCATTCTCAGCACTGCTGTATCCTGGGCATTAGGAGTGAATATCTAATTAAACAAAAGCCTGTGAATAGAGAGATACACATGCCTGATAAATGGCCTACCACAGTCTAAACAAGACAGTGCTTGCAAAATTCAGGTGCAAATGAAAATATTTAGGCATACATTTAGTAAAATCCTTAAGACAATTGTGCTATATCCTCTATCTCTATGGAAGCCCCCAGCCACAGAGAGGTCAGGGAGGCAGACAGACCTGGCTTTCTGGTACTTTGTTTCCAATAACAATACCTTGGAGTTTTCGGGACCTACAGGAGTTTTCAAGTTTTCAGAAATAGAAGAAAAACAGACACTACAAATCCCACATTAGTGACTGCAATAGGTCTTGTAATATGTCATGAAAGAAAAATTTTAGTTTAAGAGGACCAATAAAATTTTACCTGGACTGCCCTGTAACTTCTCGTATGCTGAGCAGGATTACATGCCTTAGGTTGAATTTTTTTTTTTTTTTTTTTTACTGTTTTACTCTTTCTAATACTCCAGGAACTTCTGGATCTATTGACCTAGTTCAATGAAAAACCAACCCAACTTGGTTGGGATCTTATCTTCACCACAACAGAAGAGCAAACAGACTAGAAATTAGGAGATACAGAACACTATGGGGAGGATGGAATAGTAAAAGCCATAGAAGACAACATTCATAGGAATAAGGATTTATTAGAGCTGCTGCTCACACAAGTTAGCTCACTACATATATTCCTACACAATTTACATTGGGTCTTCTGAGATAACTAATCCATGAAAATCCAACAGTAAAGAGCTATCACTTGTGCCATGCGGAGCCTACAGACTTCTTCTGACCCCATTTCAAATACTCTTACAGGTGATTTTTCAATGACAAGTTTGTCAGATGATCTGCATTCATGAGGCTGCTGGTAGTTTTGAAATCAATATCAGTACAGTGAGCTGAAAACTCTGTAGCACTTACAGCTGAAACTTCTTTCTGTGGGATTAAAGCTAAAACTTGAAGTTGATCTTCAACTAGCATAAATCATTATCCATACAACTGGTGAAAACTTTTAACTGTCAGGAACAGCTCAAAGATTCTTCCTCAATTTCCATGCAGCCTCATTTTGCCAAGGTAAAGAATTTGGAGGCAAAGGCAATGGACCTTTCACTCTCATCTTCCATGAAAGATGAAATTACTGCTCCTATTCCACTTAGAAAAGAATCATAACACAGCTTTATAGACAAAGATGTGTAACGACTCTCTCGCACAATATGAGCACCATTACTCATAAGAAGTCCTAAAATGCCACGTGAATCAATGCAATTCTATTCATTCTGCAACAGTTCATTCTGCAGATCAAATGCTGTTACTGCTATAGGCAAAAACCTGCTAGTAACTATTTGGGAAAAAAAAAAAAAAAGAGTGGGGGATAAGGAGGGAGGAAAGGTATGTACATGAGGAACAGTTGAAGGTTAAGGTTTCTAAAGATAAATCGTAAGGCTTAAAAAAACTTTGCCAGTCATAACACACTCAAATCTTCAAAACAATTCAAGTTTTCTTCATTTTCTTGCAATTCATGACAATTTCTTAGTAGAACTATTTAAGGTACCCTATACTCCATGTTTCTACATAATACTAACTGCCAGAAATGTCATTAAATACCCTTTTAATTATCCATTTCCAAATAAATAAAAGTACTAGGTTATTAATGAGATTAACTGATGGTATTACACACCTTTCAGAAGATGTTGTTTCCCATCAACTTCAAACCTCCTTTTTTATAGACATATTGCCCTAGGTAGACTCGGGAGGAGTACTTACTATCAGCTAATGGAGTAAATTCATTCACCATTTCAGTTAAAATTACTTAATTTCAAGTACGATTTAATCGTGAGGTTCATTTAGATATACAGGGCTTCACCCATTTTCATCACAACTAGTGGGAAGGCTTTCCTAAGTACTGACGAGGCTCAGCAAGATGTATGAAATTTTTCCTTGAAGAAATAGAAGATCATAACGTTTGTGGGGAGGCATATTTCAACTGGGCATCACATTTCACCTCCCCCCCAACCCACCTCCCACCATTGTAAGCCTGGGGAAGTAATAATCTCTCTCAAGCTGTCTAAATCACATAATCACAACAGTAATTTACAACATCCTCACTTCATGGCATGTTAGAGCAGGACACATCATTTACTTTATGTTTGTTATCTCCATAGAAAAACGCTTAGAAGCCGCATACTTTCTTCCTACTAATTTGAAGCATCAAGTCTCACTGCTGCCTTGGTGGTGGTGGCTGAGAATTCTGCCAAAAATGTATTTCAGATTCTACTCCCACTCTTAAAGCAGGTCCAGGGAGTTGTGGTGAATGGAGTTAAATCCAGCTGGTAATTGGTTCTAATGGTGTTCCTCAGGGTCAGTACTGGGGCCAGCCCTGTTTAGCATCTTTATTGATCTGGACAAGAGGATTGGGTGCATACTCAGCAAGTTTGCAGGTGACACCAAGTTGGGAGGGAGTGTTGATCTGCTTGAGAGCAGGAAGGCTCTGTAATGGGATCTGGATAGGCTGGATCACTGAGCTGATACTAATTGTGTGAGCTTTAACAAGACCAAGTGACAGGTCATGTTTATTACAACAACTCCATGGAATTCTACAGGCTTGGGGCAAAGCAGCCACAAAGATAAGTGGCAGAAGAGGAAAAGAGTGTTAGCTAACAGTCAGATGAAAACAAGCCAGCAGTATGCCCAAGTGGCGAGGAAGGTCAATGGTATCTTGGCTTGTATCAGAAATAGCGTGGCTGGAAATAGGAGTGAGGTGATTGTCCCACCATACTCAGCATTGGTGGGGCTGCACCTTGAGTGCTGTGTTCAGTTCTGGACCCCTTCCTACAAGAAAGGCATTGAGGCCCTGGAGTGTGCCCAGAGAATCACAATGGAACCACGAGGGGTCTGGAGCACAAGTCTTACGTGGAGCAGCTGAAGGAGCAGGAATTGTTTAGTCAGGAGAAGGGAAGGCTGAGGGGAGACCTTATCGCTCTCTACAATTCCCTGTAAAGAGGTTGTGGTAAGGTGGATGTCAGCCTTTTTCCCCCAGATAACAACAAAAGGGCAACAAGCAATGGCCTTAAGCTGCACCAGGTGGGGTTCAGTCTGAACCTTAGTGAAAATTTCTTCTCAGAAAGAGTGGTGAGGTATTGGAACAGGCTGCCCAGGATGGTCTTGGAGTCCCCATCCCTGGAGGTGTTCAAGAAACTTGGAGATGTGCCACTGAGGGACAAGGTTTAGTGGGCATGTAGGGATGGGTTGACAGTTGGACCGGATGATCTGAGGGGTCTTTTCCAACCTTAATAATTCTGTGATTTTTCTGACAAAGCCCAACAGCATTTTTGTTACTGTACATTAAGTGAAATAGCTGTAGAGATACTCATAGGTTTACAGTAGTCTACAGCAGACTTTAACATCTGCAGCCTCACTGTTCTTCATAAGGGGTGGCAGACGGCAGTGACCAAACCTAATACCCTCTGCATACCCCAGTTTCTTTTAGCTTTTAGCTACTTCAGATCAGTTTGTATAAGATGGAGACAAGCCATGCTGCTTTATCCATCTTCTTTGAGCTCTGCTAGGAACACAGCTGCACAGTTGCAGTGGTTGCCTACAGCTTTTCAGAGTCCTGTGCTGCCCTGTCCTGCCCTCTTCCTTATGAGCTGCTTTCGATCAATTACTCCAGTCAATAACCATTTTTGGACTGTTTCATTTTTGCATACAACACACTATCTAGTCTCTTAACACATCATTTAAATTCCTCCTGAACTGACAAATTCAAGAATTGTCTCATTTTCTCTTTTGACCGTCTTTATAAAAACAGGTACATTCTGCAGAAACCAGAGAGGTAATTCTGTAGACTTTCCACGATCTCAGCAAATATTTTGTCTGCTGATTTAATGCCAGCTGTTAAGCTATACAGCAAGTTATAAGTTTTAGCCCTCATTAAACTCTGTAAAAGTGCCACCTTTTTCTCATCATCAGTATCATTAGTTATAACACGTTGTTCCAATCTCCTGACATAGATGAGCTGTCTGTTGAGTTATCAACCAAGGAAGCTTTCCATGGTCCTTGGGAGCACCTATCTATGCACTGTGATTGCCATCCTCGTGGTGTTAAACCAGTGCTGCACACCTGAATCGGGCTTCCATGCACATTTTCTCTCTTCACGTTACAAGGAAGCTACACAGACAAAACTGAATTCTAAAACCTGTTTTTAGTAATTTCAGATAAATATAGAGTGACTAGACATACAGGCGCTCTATCAGAACCTGGTGCATTCTACCAAGGAAATCGAGCTGTTAGAAATTTATAAGCACTTTAAAGGGATACTAAAAAGAATAGCCTGACTGGGCTTAAAAGATCCAATGATAATTTTTAAATAAAAGCTCAATTTCATTCAGTCTGTACTTACTCTGAAAGACATAAGGTCATATTCAAGAGTACTGTACTTGAGGCACTAACCACATATCCTGAGGCAGCTTATAGATTGCATTTGGCAAGAGCCCACTTGGAAAGTAGCTAAAGGTTTGAATTGCTACAACTTATCAGCACTGAGAAAAGCATCTTGAGAAGACCCCGAACTTTCTGAACTGCATTGATGATATTGCAGATGTTCTTGAGAGATGGCTAGAAATGCACTTATCACTGTTTATCCAATTAGTATGGAATAAAATTAAATTTATGAAAGTTTCTCTTCCATCCATGCAAGACAGCAATAATGATTTCTTTTAGGCTAAAAAAAAAAAAAAAAATCTTAAACTTATTTTGAAAGCCAAAATACTGAGAGTACTTTTGAATTTAAAATTCAGCCCTTTAAAAGCATCTGTTTTGAAGGAAGGTGATAACTTACAGATTTAAGGAACCATTTTGTGTGTGTTTAAAGGTTGAGCATAAAAATAGGTAATTCCTAGTAAATAAATCAGTTTTTAAAATAGTGATAAATCAAGGTTAAATTTTGAAACTTGAGACTTACCGGGTAATCAAAGTGGTGTAATACATAAACTGTATGTTTCCTCTTAAATAACAGGTCCCAGTATGAAAGCACAGCAGACAGCTTCTAGAAATACAGCTTCAGAGGAACCTGCCTTAAGATGATAGTCATGGAAGGCAAAAGTGAGTTTAAAGCCGTATATTACTTCATACACGGAGATTTTCAGCTGTAAGAATTTGCCTGAGATGAAATTAGGGTGAAAGGCTAAATGGATGAAGTTGCTAGAAGGATTATTAATTCCTTTCTGAGACCAAGAGATAAACTCTAGGAAATGCAGATAGTGTAAGCAAGGGATTTGCAAATATGGTGCAACAAGAAGTAGAAGGAAATGCAAGTTAGAGGCAGAGAGAAATTCTGAGATTAGACAACAGCTTGTCTAAGCAGAAATGAAACGTTGTACTGAAGATCTAGGAAAGGAGCATTAGAGGACAAAGGAATTCAAAGACCAGGAAATACCATGACAAAAATCAATCAGCAATATAAAGAAAATACTCGAGTATTATAATACTTGTAGGCCCTCAAGAATAGCTTTCATCCATCTCAGGTTGTACATCAAAACAGTATGAAAATACTTAAGCAGTATGTAGTCATACTCTTAACAAGGTGACTCCCACTGCCCCATACCAGAAGGACAGTACTAGGGCTCAGTGCAAGCCACAGTTTGGACATAAACTGGTAGGCACACGTGCTGAACAATATTATCATTTCTCTTTGACTCAGGAGTGGCTAAAAAAGAAGAATTCCCTTCATTTCCAACAAATGCCAGCAGATTCTTAACAGAATGTATGGGTTCAGAACACCATTAGACCAGTTGCAAAGTTAGTAACTGTGGAGAGTTTATTTCCATAAAGAACAGACACCCAGAAAGATAAGACCAAAAGTTTTTCTTCACAAACTGTCTGTCAAGCTGTTGAATGCTTAGCCATAAACCTGGGCCCAGGAAACCCAAAGAAGGGGAATAATACTGTTTGCTGAGAACATCTTAAATGGAGATAAAGTCCACTAATCACTTCTCCAATGATAGATTCCACTGAAGCTGGACTTCCAGAAGATGTCCACTGTGTTTCTGTACTTGCATTTGTTATTTAAAAGGAAATATACAATCTATAAATTGAAAAAGAAATTTGTACTTTATCATTAAGACCAAAGATCCTTATAAAGCCACACCAATTCCTTTGAACAAATCACAAATGAATAAGACAACAACAAAAACAACAAAAGGGTGGGGGGAGGGGAGGAAGGGAGGGTGGAATCTGTTTGAGAATGACCAGAGGAAAGACCAATAAAAGACAGCACAAGGTACCCTTCAGGAAGAACTGGACCATGGCCAATATGAGCACTAATTGACATCTCTTTTATTCTACAGCATAAAAGTAAGAGTCTCTCTCACATTGACAATGCTTCTCAGCATCAACCAAGCCGCTTATCAGCTAATTCAACATCTTCATAAAAATAAAAATGAACCAACAAAAGAAAAACAAATGAACATCTGATCCTGTCACTGCCTCAATTTAAGATGTTCAGAACTCTTATTCCTATCCATACACCTATAAATATTTACATGAATGGAGATTTTCTACTCATAAATCATTCTGCAGCCTGACTTGCACGTGTTTACCCATAACGTGTCTCTGCTCCCTAAGAAATGTTGCTGTTAAATAGCAATTAGTTAGAAAGCAGAATTATCATTACACCAAGGAATACAGTCCCAACTACTCATGAAAAAAAGCAAACAGCATGCAGTAGGATGAATGTTTTCAGTATACAGGTAACTACAAAAGCCCTCAAATTAAAACTCTGCTTGTAGGTGATAGAAAAATAGGAATAATCAAATATCTCTGTAAACTAAAATAAAGAATATTTCGCTTCTTTCAGTTCAATTTCAGCACTGAGAAAGCAGCCTTACATGGGTTGCAGCACTTAAAAACACCTTAAGGCCTGCGGATTGTAGCAGAGTTTGCAGAGTGGAGATCTTTGTTTTTCTCCATCGCCATTTCCTGCCACTTCTGACTCTCCAGTCTGTAATGCTATAAGGAAATGCTTTAGTTAAACAGACGCATCTTAGCTTTTATTCTGTTTTCTGTCGTTTGCCAGTCTTGATTCTGGGCTTCAGATTCATGGTTAATCTGTAAAGGCAAACAGTAACTGATATTTTTAAGGCACTGAAGTGAACCTGAAGATGGAAGATTACTTGAGATTATATTAAAGATAATACTCCAAATCTTAGAAGTTTATATTTAGGACAGATCCTCTCTAACATTGAATAGTAGGAGGTAAAAATTACTAGGCAGCAAAAAGGAGGAAAATATAAAAATCACTTGCTGGGTTCTTGATATAAAAATTAACATTTTGATCCCCAAAGGATAAAATAAGACGTAATCTCTCTTTCTGACAATTCAGTCTGTTTTTGTCTATGTTATTTCTGTGTAAAAAGAAACTGTTATGCTCGTAGTCATTGAAAGCGACAGGAACAAATATAACAAAAAGGGAACAAGAAAGAGAAACTCTGACATTTATAAAGTGATCGGCTTGGGCAGGAGGGAAGTGAGGAAGGGATAGAGACAGTGAGATCCATTTCACTTAAGCCTCACACAAAGGGCCCATAAAGGAAGGAAGGAATTACAAAGACATGGTTTATTGACTGCTCACCACTGAGACAGAGTTTTCCTGTATAAATTCTTTCTTAGAAGGTTAATTAAAAAAGGGTTAGGGCCCTGATCTGAAAACCCTTTATTCAGTAGCATAATCCTTATTCTCACAAGTGATTCCATTGATTTCAGTGGACACGGGATTGCTCATGTGGCCTAAGGTTTGCAGAACTGGACTCTGTGGGTTTGAGGCATTGAAAAATAGTACTGCTTTAAGGTAATAACACATGCAGCCCAGCACAGCAGCACAGCTCTGCTTGAGTACAGGAGCAATATGGAGCTCCCCATTCTACCAGCTAACTTTAATTATAAGAGATATAATACGTAGACAGCAGCTACAATAAAAACCAGCATGCATAAATACAAGACAGAGAGCATTAGATAATTTAGACAGGTTTAGTACAAAACATGTACATCAGCATGCTGAAGTAACACTCCATGTCAAGAATGGCTGTGATGTTTCTGTCAGTACTGGACATATCCCTGCCAAGCTCAGGGCTGAAAGCAGGATTGCAGCTGCTCCACAGCACATCCAGAACTGCCAAGAATTGAGACTAAGGGCATGATACATCCCTATAAAACCCCCACAAACTGCCACGGTGTCAGGATCAACAACAAACAGAGCTGGAAACCTCTGCCCAGTGAGCAAGTAAGCCTCAACTGGTGTTCAGGCCTCTTTTCCCCTCCTCACCCAAATCTGCTTCTGCTTGCCAACAGCTCGCCTCCCTGTCTCTTTATATATGCAAACTGCAAAATACACAGAAATTGTATCACAATCTGCAATATGTGAAAAAGCAACATCAAGGATGAAATTAGGTCTGTAGCATAGCATACCCTTTCAAAAAACCTAATCAGTCCTACATCTCCTAGCTTCTGTTTGAATTCGTAGCCCAACTTTAAGAGCTTGCAATGTATTTCTAATTCCTCATGCACATTTACTTCAAAGTAGCTTTGCTGTTGAATGTATGACAGGGTCCTACCTTCATCACTGATGATCCTGAAAAGGGGCAGCAGTGGTGACAGCAGTGAGACCACTGCTATCTGCTAGGCAGGTGCTGAAAGAAGTCAGCCCTGGAGTGTTTCTCAAAGGGCAAACATAGAGGGTGTGGATGGAAAACAGAGTAAGGATGGATAAGATGCTACTTTTGTTCATCAAACATATTCTCATTATTGGGAAGGACGGTAATATAAGAAAATATTGTTTGAGCACGTGATCTGGGCCAGTATTTCTTATAAAAATTAAATATACTGCCTATGTGTGGAGAAGAGGTATACCTTATATGCTGTCACCTCTAACATCAGAGGAATACAATTCTGGAGGAACCCAAATGGTTCATTAAATAAAAACAGTTTCGTAAGACTAAGATCTTACATAAAAGGTCTTAAGAAGAAAGACCTTGCATAAAAATATCTTATTATACACCACAATGAGAAAATACTACAATGGCTGCTTTTAGAAATCTCTAAATGTCACAGGGACAAGAAATCACCTGTAGTATTAATGAAATACCAACATTACACAGACATCTACATACAAAAAATCTGTAGAATTGTTCAGGCACAAGTTACCCTTTTAGCTCACACTGGAAATAGAGATCCAATTCCCTGTGAAGGATAATACAGGAAAACCAAGGACAAAGACTGCTTACACAGATTCAGTAATCATTACAAAAATATAGCATATTTTTAGCATAGCTTCCTCTAAATCTCCTCAAACTTAAGTAAAACAACAGCAAAAAAAAGGAAGAAAAACAGTCACCCTGTAGCCCAGGAAAGGTGATGCAGCGCACAGCTTGAGGTAGGAAATCTTACCATGCTTTTTGCAGCCTACTCTGAAGAACAACACTTCAAATGCAGAAAGGTCTCTTGGCAATCAATAAATCCCCATGAAAGACAAAGTGCTCAAAACTTCCACGTCCCCAGAGAAAACATTACACCCATCCTTTGATAGCAGGATGCTCCACGAGAACAGCAGCCAGCCCCCTCACTACTGTAACCATACAGGTTAAACTGCAAGCTCCTAACACCCAGCTCACAGCAACATCCCCTGAAATCAGCCCCACATGCCTCCAAGTCACCACCACCACCACCATCCCCGTGGGCCCTTACAGTGTGCATATAAGGGAAAGACACAGCAGCTGCTTGTGTCCTAAGACATTTCTGTAGCTTCAGATAATCTCTGGATGAGAGACAACTTAAATCAAATGTTTTTGGTGTTTAACAGCCTTGGGTAGACTCATCCACCCAATAGCCTTGTCTATTTATTTCTTTGAACTCATCAACTTTCAGTAGTCAGAATGTGCATTAACAACAAGTGCCACTATTCAATTTACACTATGTGGAAAAAAAAAAAAAACTACTTTGGTCTAGGTTATTTAATTTTTTGAGCGACATACCTGAGACATTTACATGTCCTTGCTGTGCGAAGAGCCCTGCAGCACCTTGGGTTCCAAGGATGTTTCCTCCGGGGAAAGGAGCTATGGAGCTACCAGCAGCCATAGAATAAAAGATTATAAAATCATAGTGTGCCGTGAACAATACGAACAGTAACTTGCTGTTACTCTTGAGATTAAGGTCAGACTAGGGAGGCTATGTTATTTTACATTCACTACTACTGCACCAATAGCCCATGCACTGTCTTCTTTCTACAACCGCATTTTAAGAAAAAGTAATTCAAATTTAATTTGGATTTACAGGTCCAAGAATAATCAATGGCTAGAAATACGCCTTATGATAAATAAATAGGGATGTAAATCTATTTATTCATTCAAAGAGAAGGCAAAATGGGACAAACCAGCACAAGAAACAAATCAAAAGCCAGGAAGTAAATGGAAAAGCTTTCCATCCTAAAGAAAATCAAAGCCTTGCAGTCAAAATTCAACATTTTTAGAGTGAGAAATAAGGTGCAAATTTCTGTCAGTGAGGGTAGGAAATACCTAGGATAACTATGTGGATTTATTACCAGTTAAATGTTAAGTAGAAACTGATTTTTGAAAAGAGACATACTTTGTCTTCAGTATCATTATTATTATTAAACCAGTATTATCACAGTATCACGAACTAGAGCTGGGACATTCTACTGTCTGTGTTACAGAAGAGGATTGAGTGGATGACAATCCTTTCTGGCCTTAAAATTATCAGTCAGCAAATCAGTGTAACTTCAGTTCCCAACATGCACAACCACCAATGACAAATCTCCAGTGGAAAAATGTTGATAGCTGCACAGGTGTTAGAATAAAAAATGGCAAAATCTGTTTTCTAGCTGGGAACAGAAGGTGGATTATGTTGGAAGTATGTTTGATTGTTATGAACAGCAGATACAAGACGGTGTCATTTAAAGACAACTTGAGCAGATGGATGGCAGTGTGTGTGCACTGTGAAGTGATGTTAATTGAATGGCCTGGGATTACCTTTAAAAATCTTAAAATGAATGATTGGAAAACAATTAAAGAAGCAACTACAATCCACAAATTCCAAGGCTGCCAGCTGGCCCAGAAGGTGGGACTGAAGTTATATGAAACACAACTTTTCTTCCATCCTGATTTTCACACAAGAGAGCTCAAAAGAGAATGTTTTGTGTATTTCTCAAGAACAATAAATCACTATTCTTGATGCAAAGCAGTTTCTTGGTTGATAATGATTTCCACATTGGCAAGATCTCAAACTTATTTTATGTAGAACTGCATCATTTCTGTAACCGAAACTTCAGACTGTCAGAGCAGAGTATCCTTACAATTCATCAGTATAATTTGAACAAATGGGCTACAAAGATGTGGGCTGCTGCCCATCTTTGAAATGAACTATGATACAATGATGTAAATATGACAGACATGGTACCCTGCCTGTTTTTACTGCTTCAAATACCACTGATATACAGCACATATGCTGTAGAATTGGGTCTCACCGTGCTGGTGAACAGACGTGGTACATACATAGCATAAAACTGACCTCAGGTTTTCAGTCAAAAGAGCCAAATGGGCAAAACACTCCCACCCTTGAGTTCTTTTGATCAAAAACACTGTAAATTCAAGCATTGTCCCATTTGCACGTGGCTATCTTATTCCTCAGCCTCTCTTTTCCTCCCTCCGTTGCTGCTGGGAGACATTCTCTTTTACTAATAAGACATGGAACTTAGAAAAAGGGCCATATGTTCAGCAATCCCAGGATAGCAGGGTTTAGCTGTGCAGACCACTCCCCCCAAGATGCTGCAGTCAGGACCTGCCCTTTGCAGTTGCTGCCGCAGAGCTCTCATTCAGTCTGTTTAGCACTAAAATGCCAGAGCACCTTGAGATTATCAGAAAGCTCGGTTGATTCTTCTGCATTTCTGAGGCTGGCACCAGGTTCTTTTTAGGACCAAGAAAAAAATATGAGGGAAACTGTTCTTTATTGTTGTATTATTGTTTTTCTTAATCACAGAGCATCTTGCAGTTTGGAACAGACCTCTATACAAACCAGGGTCACACAGAGGATGAAGATGCTCCATCCCAGAAGAAGATTTGCTTGACAGCATCAGCTGCCACAGCAACCTTCCTTTTACACATGTTTTGAGGCATGAAGTACTCCAGCTCTGACAATAGGATGAATACATAACTCCTATTGTGGTTATAGTATTATTTCTACATTTATTGTGAGGGAGCATCATTCAAAAACAACTCTGTGTGGGCCACGGCTGCATTTTGAAAGTTAATTCTGAAAACCGGTGTTTTTAAAGGACAAATCAAGCTTATTAACTTTCTCTCCTTGAACTCCTTTCCTTGTAAGTTCATTTGCCATATGAACTAACAGCATTTGGTATTCTGTGCATTTGATTTCCAAGTTAAACCTTTCCAAGAGTTGTCACCCTGCTTTTTCTCCCTGTTCTAATTTCAGAGTCGGGGTCACGCGTTGTATGTCCTGCCTAGACAGCAGAAAACATCCTGGAATCCCTGGTATCAGAACGTGGTAACTGTTATCCGTTTTTGCAGTGGCCACTGCTGTAACACCTTTTACCACTATACACCTGTTCCAATCCATCACGTGAAAAGTTCAGCACCAACTTACTTTGAAATGCCTCAGATTAACCACTTCCACCAGCTCCAGCCCTCAGCATATTCCCTGGGCAGCCATCAGCACACAGGCTGTCTGCACTGCTTCACAGCATTCCTATCCAGAATGCCTCTGGGGACAGATAAGGCCCTGATGCCTCTAATAGCTCCAGTAAAGAATAGAATTAAGTATAAAGAATGGAGAGAGAAGCATTCAGATGCACTGAGCATTCAGGCAGTTACCCAGCTGCCTGAATGGAAACTGTAGAGAGGGAAGTTCAGCTCTGTCACTACAATATCTCTCTCCCAGCAAATGACACAAAAGCAGGTGCTCATCTGCCCCTGCCATGGCACTGACTGTGCCAGGATGCTGGCAGACAGGAAGGGAGTGTATGGGAAATCCAGTGCAGGGCTGTTTCCTCCTTTAGCCTCAGCCTGCAGCTCCCCAAATAAGCAGTATTCTTAACTGAGCCATGCTTCATGCTATAGGAACAAGCAAAGCAGGGAAGCTTTGCTCTTGGGTGGCCACTGGGGACAATTTATCTTCTCTGGCACAGTTAGTAGATCTGTTTTACAGGATATGCCCCAGCAAGGCCACCAGGCAAGGCTGATAACAGGCCATTGGGGGAAGATTATTTGGCATTTACTGGAGCAAAGGCCTGTGTTAGTGCCTGGCTCTCACCCTTTATCATTATCCTCTCACAGAATCACAATAAAGAGAACAGCATGAAACCAATGAAATAACAAGATTATCCAAATATTTTGAATCTCCATGCTACTGAAGTGAATCTCAGTTTGGGTTAAGTTTCAGAAATGTTTCTATTGCACATGTGGACTTACAGGTGATTTACCTCAACAACAGCCCTGGGTGGTTTTTATTGAGGTTTGCTCACCAGCAGATGTGGGATTGCACTTCTCACACCTCCATGGACACCTCTCCTGACTACTGGCCAGGATTAATACTGTAGAAAGAATTTCTACAGACTCATATTCCAACCTCGTCTTTCCCGTTTCCCAAATATATTCTTGAAAACACACATACCAGAGGGAGCATTTACCATGAAGCCAATAAAAACATCTGAAATAAGAGAGAACACTGCTGGTAGCTTTGTAAGCTTTCAAGCTTGCCCCATGCCAGCAAAATGTAAACGTGTAGTTACAGAACATTCAGCAAAAAGATTGTAAACTTACAGCAGAAGCTGGAGTTATAATCCTCCTCCGTATTTCCAAAGGCCTGCAAAATGGCTGCGCTGAGGATGGTGATACTGTTGTCATGCTTTTAAGCTTCTCAGATGCTTACATAATATGAATTAGGAGCGTGCTTTATTTCCTGGAACACCCTGAGGGTTAGCCAGATCAGTAGCTCTCCCTTTTTGTAGCTCCAAGCAAACCAAGTGAATACTTCTGAAAACCTCAGCTTTTACAGAAACAGAACGGTTTTCCAGCCAACATGGCAGAGCCCAGGGCTGCTGACCAAGGCTGCAGGAAGGCCCATTGCTCTGGGAATGCTCCCCACCCCACAGGTAGATCCCTTCTTCCTCCAGCCCAACTTGCAACTCCCTTCTGCTGCCCATCTTGTCCCAGCAGAGACAGGAGAGCACTGCTGGTCCCAGGCTCATGGCTGGTGACACAGTCGCTGCCCTGATTAGCCTGGCTGCTCTGGCCTGGCTCTGATATGGGCTTCCACTGTGAGGAAGAGCTGAGAGAAGCCTGGACTTTACCACTGGGATCGGGAGGGGTTCATAAGAACAAGTCCCACAAGGCACCTCACTGCTCTACAACCCAACTTATTAAATCTTGGCTTCACCTGGCACCTCCATGACATGCTATTCGAGGCAGCTATGCCCACAGCCTTGTTGGCTCCGAGGTCCCAGCACAGGGCCAGGCACCACAGAACTGGGGGCACCTGAGGCAAGGCTGCTCTGTAAAAAGGCAGAAAGTTGCTTGCAGTGAGAAGGGAAGAGTGAGGAAGAGTTCTTTGGCACAGGGTTCAGAGCAGCAGGGCAGGAGCTCCCTGTGGAAAACCCACACTGGCAGGTTCTGCTGACAGGACCATGGCTGTGGAGAACACACGCAGAAACAGAGAAGCATGTGGAAGATGGAGAACAGAAGTTCTGCTATGGATTATTTTCCCTACATTGTCTGCTTTGCCTGCAAAAAAATAAACAACAAGCAATCTCCCTGTGTTTATCTGATCCACAAACTTTCTTTTTTTTTTTTTTACCTTGTTTTCTCCATCTGTCCTATCAAGGAATGGGAGTGAGCATGCAGCAGAGTCCCACCACAGAGAAACATTTACTCTGATGTTCTCCAGAACAGCACATAGCCTGAGCTCTGGAGCACAACAGCTTCTTCACACCTCAGCCAGGTTCTCCCCTGTTCCAGAGCACAGACATCAGTGTTTGGCCCCATATTTATTCATGCTGGTGGTTAAACACTCCCACAGACCTGAGGGAGGTGATTTTAGCCATATGACCATGCTAAGTCATGTCATGTGTTTTCACTGACTATTTTAAGCACTCATACTCTTCACTTCTTATCCAAACAAATCACATTTAGTCTCAACAGGAGCCACATGAATTTAGATCTCTACACTATGTCCTTATATGTTTTTTGTACCAAAAATGCTCATATTTTCCTGATAACTTTATTGTATCTTTGAGGTGTTTTTCTTGACACTTCACATTGTGATGAGTCACACAATGCCATGCCCATCACTTTAGAGAATTAGACAACAAACGTTGCTTAAAAAAATAAATGAAACATTTCTAAAACTACATATTAGACATACTCTGTTTCAGCACTGCTAATGTGGAGGTGCCATTTTCCACCAGATGCAGACAGTGCAGGCTGCAGGCATCCATCTCAGCAGCTTACACACATCACATCTGCAGAGTAACTCACATCTCAAATGGATTTTTCTTTCTTTTTCCTTTTTTTTTTTTTTTTTTTTTTTTCCCCATAAAATCAATTTTTGAGACCTGGGTTTTAAAACTGAAAGGAAAAATATATTCTATTACATTATCAATACATGAATCAGGTTGGAAAAGCTTCTCCTTAGGGATCTGAAAGACATTATACTAAACTTGTGCTTCATGATAAGAAAAAAATACATATTTCTAGAACAAATCAAAACCAGAAGCACTTTTCTCTTTCGTCCTGGTAAGATGAGTGTGGGTTTTAGGTGACTGAATCCCATGGTTAGAGAATTCAGCAATAAATCACAGAGAAAAGACAAAAAGCACCCTCCTATCCTTTCATTCCTAGTATGTACTCAGCTGCTTGGAAAAGTTAAATGGCAGCTTAAAAGACAAGAAGTTAGGCACCCTTACACTCTTATTCTTAAATGTAACTTTAAAGAGGCAGACACCCAATCTGCCTGGTGATCTAAAGGAATATTTGTCATTTCTTGGACAAATTTGAGCAGACAAGAACTGACTGCAGGTCACGTGTGACACAGCTTATACATCTGGTTCTGTGTTATATCTGCAATATGTAGAGAAGCTTCAAGAGCCCTTATAAAGGAAAGTTTAGTCTTTTTCCCCCAGTGGAGACATCTACCATTATGCAGAGCAAGGTCTCACTATCAGTCTTGGCACAATAACGATTAAGGTTGTTTCTTTCCCACTATGCACATTCAAAAGCTAAGCTTGGACATACTGTTACCCCACACAGCTGAAGAAAAGTCAATTTCTCAACATACCAACATTCTCTTTTACAGTTCCTAAGCTTTTTGGTGTTGCTATTGCAATGTTTCCCTTTTTGTCTCCCCTACAGTTTTGCTCTTGCTTTTCATCTCCCCTTCTGTTTGATCCTCTTTCTTCTTTTGCCTTTATGTTTTGTCTTCATGCTTCTCCTCCTCTTTCCCCCACTACCTCAATTTATTTCTTCTGTTAGATCTCCTTTATATTGTCAGGGGTTTTCTTACTTTCTCCAGAAATGCTTGATTCCTCTAGTGCTAACAGGGCACCCTGTTGGATAAGGACAAGGGGAGCTCAAAGATGGCGTGTTAGATTGCACAGAAAGGCTACCAGGAGAGAAACTCTCCACCATAAGCATCAGCAGAATAAGCAACGGCAAGCCTGAGGAGGGATAGCATGCATACATGCTACATGGGGTACCCGACTACTCCTGGAGCATTCTTAAAAGTGCTCTTGCTGTTAGCAATGTATCGCCTGGGGCTTTCAGCAATCACAGCTACAGAAAAAAGGAAGGTAGACAAGTCAGTGATGCTCAAACACCAAGACAGAGAATACAAGAGGAAATATGAAGGTGTGATAATGATGCCAAGTTTTTCAAGCATTTCCTTCTGCAAACAAATGGCAACATCTGTAAACTGAACGGGAAGCAAGAGCTACAAGTAATGAGCCCTCTTGCAGAGTTTATAGTATGACTTCTATTCCCCTCTGTCTGAGCTAAGCAAAACCCCATCTTCAGTTCTACAAGAATGCCAATATTTTGATATTTTCTTTCCTAGATTGAGAATAAAAAGTGAAGCAATCAATGTATTGTACAGGTTTTCTAGACAACTTTAAGTTTGAAAATGTGGGAATTGTTCATTTCCTTCCAAACCACCATGCAACCACTGACACTTCTGTGCTAGAAGGCAATGGCTCCGGGGAACCTTTCACCACTACACTGCTAATGCCCCAAAGCATCTGTGCAGTTCTGTGCAGAGAAGAGTCTGTTCTGCTGGAAGCCAGTGGATATAGTTTCAGAAGTTTCAATTAAAATTTTGACCTTCTGGAGAAGGGCAAGTATGAAGCATTCTTTTCAGTCTGTTCCCACGTTATATCCCACCAGGTTAGGTGGATGCTAATAAATTCATGAACAACAAAACTCAAAATGCTTTACCTCTATAAAGCAGGTGAAATATTTCAATTCTAGTCAGATTTCATCATTGGAAGTTTCTAGGAAAATCTGAGTCACTGCTGGGACCAAAGTCCACAATTCTGAAGTAAACTCTCACAGGCAAACCCAAACCCTTTCTTTCTGCTCTGGATGAAATATACACTTCCTCAAGCCCACTTTTTCTAGAAGCTGGGGAAAAAGAAAAACATCTAAAAAGCAAGAGAAACATTTCACTCCTACCCCTACAAATGATACCTGTGCCATGGTTTTATGATTTTTGGTCATCAGTATTCCACATCATAGCATCACATAGTGCACCGGGAGTTAAAGAATTAATGCTCCAGCTCCGGGTGCCTGTCCAGAAGAGAAGAACTACATATCCCAGAAGACTTTGTGTTCAGAGAGGAGATAAAACTCCGGGCAAAATCACAAGACTTCTCTCTCTCCTCCCTTCTGCTTGCCCTGACTACACATCTTGCTTCAGCACTGGAGGAAGGCCTTCAGTTTTCAGACACTCTCTCTCATTTTATTTGATTTATTAGCTACAACTCTAATTACATCATACTACAGTGTGTTATCTTGCATTCTGATATCATATTTAGTAAATTAGTTTGTTTCTTCTCAGACCATTGCCGCTGTTCTGTTTTTAGGACCATCTCTCTACCCTTTTCCCTTTTACCCCTTCCCATGGCATGGATAGGATCCATGGGTCCCCCCCATCCTGCTAGTCATGGAACTGGGCTGAACAACCCTGTAAACCACTGACACCCTGAAATGAAAGAGAAGAATCTCACAATCTTGATGCTAATATTGCTCCATGAACTAACAGGAACAATTTGACTACTATAATGATGAAAACACAGTATAAAAAACATAGACTGTGACATGAAAAATAAACAGCATAGAAGTTTTACTCTTTCAGATTTATTTCTGTGTAGTCAGAATCCTATGATAGCATAATGGCTCAACATTATATCATCATATTCTCCTTGCAAGTATAAGGAAAAACACCTTAAAAAAAAAAACCTTTTAAAGTGTTTTCTCTGAGTTAATTCATAGCTGGATAACTCAAGCCACTAATAGAGCTACAGAGAGCACTGTGAACACGTGCTACACTTTGGTCCACCTCATAACGTTTTCTGCAGGCTGCCTTGGACAGCACAAATAGAGATTTATCCAGCACCTACCTACTAGAACAAGTTACAGCAATGTACAAGCTAAGCAGAAATGAGGAAAAAGAACAAACAGATGTGACCATTTCCGTGTTTTTCCTTAGATTCCTGGCAGTATTCTGACCAAATTTATTGTTAACTGATACATTTTTGGTGGCAATTCCATGTTTGCTACACGAGTGCGTCATGTCTAGCAGCCACACCAGGTTTCCCATTCCACCAAAATTTACAGAAGACCACGTTAAGCATTTTGAAGGTAAAAACCCCTCAGTAAATCATTCCTCTCATCCCCTCTCAAGCAGGCCTTGTTTATAAGCAAAACAATAGCACTGTTCTTGTTTTTTTGTGCTCCTCATGAGAGGTTAAAAAAAAAAAAAATCCACCATGAAAATGAGAAAGGAAAAATGCACTGAAAGAGGAGATAAAATGAGTAAGGGGAGAAAGAAAATGAACTGACAGACTGCAGGAGAATGAATTGTGCCAAAAATGACCAGAAGGTAAAAGTCTGTTCCCGCCAGTGTTTTTCTTTTAAAATTTCACTCTCCTGATTAAAATTTTCTAAATAGTAATTATTATCACAATGTTATTCATAAACAGATGTTTTAAAAAATGCAAATGACTTCACAATTTTCAGTTTATATGTCACGGGGAATTTAATCTTGGAAAACAGAAAAATACATCAGCCCCCATTTACAACTTAACACAGTTAATCAGTACTGGAAACAGCTTCCCCCTCCTCCTCCCCCCCCTTTTCTTGTTAAATATGGTAATGGAGGGAAAAGCCTATTATTTACTGCAGACTATTGTTTTTATATTGCATTTGTATTCATAAAAGCCTACAGAGTGTACCTAATTCTAATACCTAATTATTTTATTATTTTCTCATGATGGGCATCTGTTTGTGAAAGCAACATGAGTTGTTGTTTCTGTGAGGGTAATTAGGTGTAGATTCTCTTCTACTTCGTATCATGAGATACTAGTGGAAATGATGAAATACTATAGATTCTAAAATGACTATGGTCACTTAATTTTAAAGCAAAGCAATTACTGTTCTATTACCAGGTATTTTGAATCAATACCTTGTCTTGCAACTAGCACTCACATCCAGAATAAATCCATAATATCACAAGTAATCAGGGGTAAACAGAGATAGAGCAGAACAGATATTCAACAGGAGTCCTTAGGTACAGTTTATGTAGGTTATAGACTCTGATGGGCCAGCAGTGAAAATATACGTTGCTTATTGGGTTTCCAAACATATAAAAATATCCAGCTTGCCAAGGATACACAGAATAGATGGAGTTTTTGGAACAATAAATTACATTTCATCGCACAAAGATGTAATTCCTGCTGTATTTTCAACCGCTCAGGTTAGCTCCTTTGACATCAAAAGAACTAATAAAACATGAAGTACAGTGGATTTGACCTGAGAGGCACACACATGCTTTTATGTACAAGGTAAAATTTTATTGGTAATGGTAAGACTCACAGCTGACTTTTTGATTGCTTATGTTCTTGATTTTTCTTCCTGCCTTTATACATTGACTAAACACCACATCACTCCTATTGCTTGCTGACTAGAAAAAAAATCTCCTACTCTCACGAGGTAGCAAGATCACAGTGTTTTAGTAAAAACCAAAGTAATTAAGATGCATAATTAATGATTAGAAAAGCGATCACTGCTATAGTAAAAACAAAAAGGTAGATTAGAGGACTACTTTTTCCCAGCTGAAGAAATTTTTAATGTTATACTTGTTTGTTTTTTTGTTTTGTTTTGTTTTTTTTTAATTGGTGCATTAAACATTAGCAGTTATGAAGTTTAAACACCTGAATTTTTATGAATGCTTTAAAGTAATACGGAGCTACATCTCTCAAGGTCCTGCATCACAATCTTTACTAAAGCGAAGTTCCTCAGGCTGTGTGAACACACAGCAGATAAGCACCATCTCCTCCCCAGAAGCTGAAGCAGGGGTTACCAAATGGAGAGATTTCATCCTGTGTTATTTGAAATTATATTCAATTATTAATGTGAGGCAGACATTGGGAAAAAACTAAGTATACTGAACTGAAGCAAACTGCCAGATATGTAAACATATAAAGCAATGTTCCATTTCTCAGTTTATACTGTAATTTCTCCTATTTCTGTAATAACATTGAGGATCAAACAGGTGATACTGCAAGCAAGTTTGTGACAGCTGGAGACATGGCGAGCAGTCCTGCTGAGCGCAGGGATAAGACACCCTGACACAGCACAAAGTTATGGTATCTGAGATGGATTAGACAGTACCACAAGGAACCGAGTCTGAATTTGTCTCCCTCCAATCCTCCTGCAAGCAGGCAGTGAACCCCGGCAAGGCTGGGTCCTGCAGGGAGCAACATACAGCCTGGTGGTACTGCACGCTCAGAGCAACACCTACTGAGGAAGCATGTCCAGTTCCTGCCTTTCCCCCCCCCCAACTTGACGCATTCGAGTTTGCAGAAACAGCATTCTGAGTTTTATTTATTCCTACACAGCAATCTTTCCTATTCTGGTCAGTAGTGCTTACTATGTAAGTAGAGAAAACAAGAACAGAAGCGTATCTATCACCAAGGATTCAACTATGAGCTAACCCACATTTGTAAGGTGTGTGCTGCTCTTTCCACAAGCACTCTTCAGAGCCCTGCTAAATCAAGTGAAAGAGGGGCTGTGGCTGGATGACCTGTGTGTTGGGGCACTCCAAACACATGGATAGCAGGTAGAAAGGGAAGTTTGTTAAGGCAGTATAAGAATTGCTTATATGTATGTACCTACCAAGTAAATATGCATGAGGGCTCAATTTGCCACTGCATAATTTGGACACTTTTTAAAAATTATTATCAGTATGAGTTGGTTCATGTGTTCTCTCATCTTCTCTGTCTCCAGCTTGGCAGAGGTGAAGATGAAGACCCATGTACAGATGGCCAAAATGCAAGAAGTTCTGCAGCATATGAGGGGTTAATGGAGGGAGATGGGGAGGAAAAAATAAAGGAAGTAAATAGGTATGATACTATGCTGGAACTTAAATCAACAATTATCAACAATTAAGGCTATGTAAATACTACTCAAACAGGGAAAGGTAATATGGCTTAAAACAAAGTGAAGTGGTCTGTCATACTTGAGACGTGAGCTGATTTGGGGGTTTTGCAATTCAATCAGGGTAGCAGCAGAGAAAGGACAGATGGGGGCAAAGTTCCACATTCAACAGAGAGAGGAATAGCCTCATTGTGTGCTACTTATAGCATCTCTGAAGATATAAACAGGAATTAAAGGGGTTTAAAATAAATGCCTTTTTGTCCTTCCATCACTATCCAAACCCATTCCACAGCTCCAGTCCCAAGGCTAACTCTCTTTCCTTTCAGCTGGAAAAAGATCATTCTCGCTTTGAGAAACTGATTCTTCCTGAAAGCAATGCACAGTCTCTATTTATTAATAATCACCTTAACCACAGACACACATATACACACACACCTAGCCCAGCCACTCCTCCAGCAATCCCTCTCCATCCTTGACCGTAATTCACCACCTTCTAGGCCGGTTTTCTGTGTCCCCAGACAGCCTACTTCTGGGCCTCCACATCATAAGGAGAGCACTCATCTCCAGCAGGAGGAAAGTCAGGTTTCCTTCTTAAATCTCAACCTCCGGAGATAGGCAACAGCCCCTCTTTTTTATTTATTTATTTTTAAATCTTTGCCTTAGTTAAACCACAACAACCATACGCACATTTGGGGATGCTTCTACTTTACATCCAACATTCAGTATTTCATACTATATTGCATGCATATCAACACTATGGAACACCACAGACCATTTACCTATAAAATGAAAAGGGGCACGGCCACAGCTTACGGCAGTGGCTTCTGTATTCAGCTCTTTAAAAAGAAACTTATGCCCTGTGTGAGTTTAATCCTGAAGTTTGTCACTGAGACTGCTGGAAGAGTGACGTTCCAAACACTATTTCGGCAGTACTGCTCTACACAGTGTCTGAAGCGAGATTATAGTGTGTACCCAAGTTGTCAGCAAGTACTAAATCAGTCTGTCAGCGTTTTAAATGTATGACATTGTGCTCAGGTCCATCTCTCCTTCTAGAATACCTGATCAAGGGGAGCAAAGCAATTCCCCTCATCTGAATTCTAGGTGAACACTGGAGAACTGCAGGGCCACTAAGAAGAAACGACATCCTTGCGATGGTAGCCTCGTGTTGATGCAGTCACAGATTAACTCAGCTCTCAAATATTGTAGAAAGCAAAAACTGGAGCTGAAACCTGCATTTCTAGGAAGATTCAAATGCTAGCACATGAATATTAGCAGTGCTCATGTCCATAGGGATTTTACTGAGTGGTTTTGAAACAATTTGTGCATCCATAAATACCACATTTTTCAATGAGCACAGGAAGCCTGCAAAGCTTTTTGTGCAAAAAAGCAAGGTTAAAACTCATTAGAGCTCACATCAGGCATTTGATGGGCTTTACAAGCTGCCTCAGTGTCTTAAAGTGAAAAATAACCGGTAGAAATTGCTTTATATTTTTAAACGTCCTGGATTCTCCTTTTAGCCAGAAAGTAAAATTGCCCCACACCAGACATGCATTCCCCTGATAATTCTCCTCCTATCGTTTTAAAAGTATAAGTTTTGACAAGGGTTATAAAGCTTGCCATTAAACTCTGCTCTTGAGTACAGCATAGGGAAGAAGGTAAAAATAGCAAGGATTTGGGCCATAGTTGCCTCCATTTTAGAAGGTAGGAGAGGGAAATACAACAGCAGGAATATTGCATTTTTCATCTCCAGACCAGGTTTCTCACTGGGATCACCCAGACCTGCTTTGAAACTGATCCTGGTCACCGGAACCACTCTCAAGGGCTCCTCTGGACAGCGTTTGCCAGCAATGGAGGAGAAAAGAGTGGCTGTGCACTGGAACATCTGCCCAGGGAGGTGCTGGAGTCACTGCCCCCAGAGATGTTGAAGAAACACATTAATGGAGCACTAAGGGCCATGGTTCAGTGGTGATGGGCTCACAGTTGGACTAGACGATCTTAGTGATCTTTTTCAAACTCAATGATTCTATTATTCTCTGATTCTAGGATGGGAGTTCTCCCTGCTGAGCAGATCCGTGACTTGCTGATGGTCAGGGGATTTGCATTTTCTGATCATTTTTTTTTTTAATATATATAAGGGGCAGGCTTCTGGAGGGGGCAAATTTAGTTGTAACAAGTAAAACTGCGGGCTGATAGGTTCTGATTCAAAACTTTTTAATGTTTCCCTTAAATATAAAGCAGGAGAATAAATACAGTGTGTAATAAATAATAAGTAAACCCCAAGATGCATTTTATGACTACTGAATAAATCTAGTACAAAAGCTTCTCTTTTAAGATTAAAAAACAAAATCAAGTACAATCTATTTTTAAGTCCTTAGATTACTGTTTCTTATTAAGTCAAATTTACCACTTGCTCTGTTGACTGCACAGCAAGGCAGAGCTGGCAGCAGGGAGAGGTACTGCAGAGTGCCACCGAGACATCCCAGTGCTCAGAGCTGGGAGAGCAAAGGGGCCAACCTGAGCATCTTGGATTTCTGCAGCTCGTGCACCTCCAAATAAAACCACAGTGGAGGAAATGCTGCTTTCTGCAGGTGCATCAGTCTGACTGGCGTCCAGAATAAGGCAGAATGACTGAGATTAAGGAAATATGATCCAACCAAAAAGAAGAGAAGCATTGATGGGGTTTTGTTGCTTGCTATTTTAAAATCTGACTCACCGTTCTCATGATCTGAGTTTTCTGTACTAGGGCTCCAAGCAAAATTACAACTGCAAATTTAAAATGGGACACAAACCAAACTCACCAGTGTTCCTGCTGTGTTGAAAAAAGGGGGAATATATACAAACATGTTTATAAAGTGCACTGTATCTCTATAAATGATATGCTATAACATGGGGAGAAAGACTCCAGCATCAAAGGCAGGCAAAGGATGTTTTGTTGAGGCAACATCCCAAAGTGGAAGGGTTAGTAGCTAGTTCTATACTGGAATTCAAGGACTCTTCTATATCACAAATCATGTAACACCACAGAGTCTCATTACCACAGGATAACCTTATCCCTCATTGCTTATTATCAAATAAGTAAGGGCAGTCAATCAATCCTGTGCTTACGTAATTGAAGCAGAACTCAAAGGATTAGCACTGCATTTTAGTAGATTTTGTTACCTTAGGGAAGGATAAACATAACAATATCTGTGAACTGTCAGTGATTAGTGCAGCTTTTGGAGAAACCCAAACCCAAAGAATCCTTTTGGCATTACAACCCAGTGGTTACCACACCAGGTAGAATCAGCAAAACAATGCAACCGCCAGATGGTCCTAAACAGAGCTGCCCTTCCTGAAAGCAGCAGAGTCATGGAACAGCTCAACCTCAAACACCTGAGCACCAAGAATCATCAGTAGAAACGTTGGAAGTTGGATTGTGAGGAGCACACAAAGGCTGGAAGCAAGGTGAGCACTCCTACAGACCCCTATTAGCAGGAAAAGCAGCAGCTACATTTTTCAAACTCCTCATGCTACCTAGGACTCTTCTTACCTGCCTGCAGAGGCCTAAACATCTGTGTCTCCTCTCTCCTTCCAACTGCTGAGAGACTGGAACTCACATGAAGAAATTACTTGCAAAAGATGAAATACTTTGACATTAAAGCCTATGGACTAAAATTCCCAGTATACACAAGCCCAGATTAAATTTTATTTTTATTTATTTAAGAGCCATCAACAAAACTGCAAAAGAAAAATAACGTGTACAGAATAATGTTAGAAGAAAACAAATAAAACAAAAACATTATTGGTAAAGAAAAGCCAAAACATTAATAAAACATTTCCAGTTCCTCTGTAATTTCTAGTACTTTTATCTGATTTGGCACATGAAAAATTCCTTGAATTTTAATTCGAAATCTGACTGCAATCTCTTCTGTGTTCAGTAGTGTCAGCTCACAAACCCGTTTGTACAGTTTACTTTACATTGTACTTTGTAAAACTTTAAAATTATTTCAAGGAAACTCTGGATGTGATCTAAATAATTGAATATGGTAACTATTTAGAAAATATGGAGAGACATTTTGATATTTTAGAGTTCTATCAAATTAAAATTTATAGCAAGAAAGATTCTGTTAAGCTTCTGAGACACTGAGCACTGAACATCCCTTGGGGAGAAGAGGGGAGGGAATTCACAAAGCTCCTTGTAGCTAGCTGGGCTGTCTCTGGAGTTTTAAAGTAAACAATACTACATCCCAGATGCATCCAAAATAGTTGATACTGGTTGGATGGAACAAATATCATTCTACCTAAAAAGCTCAGCCATCTGCCAAGACTTCATGGATCTACAAATGCAAAGAGTTCAACATATATACAGCAATTCAGTCTTTACTTCTAGACTTGGGTGGAAATGAAGACCTGTAACATTTGGATTCATTCTGTACAACCTTAGGCGTTGCTTTAGATGGCCTTTAGCTCGTATCTCTAACATTATGAGAACTGGAATGAAAAAGCTCAGTTATCCAGAGTCCGACTCCAAAAATGGGCAAATCGTCAGCAAATTCTTCTTACAATTCAGATTGATTTGTGCCAAGGGCTCTATCACTGGTAACATCACAACATGCTGCACAATTAGCATCATGCAAACTTCACATGCATATGTATAGATACATATATATTTATAAACACACATACTAAAGAAAAATGCTGTATTGTGCTTCAGTGCTCAAGTCCCCAGTAAAGTTAACAGCTCGAAACAAACGACAAAACTGCAAAAGAAATTTGACACCCTTTTGCTGATTATTCATAATAAAATAACATAAGCTTAGAAGAAGGGTAGCATATTGTACCCCATTCCAGAAAGACAACATTCTGTTGAACGAACCATGATTACTATAAGCTGGTCAGATGTAAAGAAAAGAAAAGGGGTACTTCTGAGCTCTGCTGATTAACCCTTTAAACACAGTATGTGCTTATCCCAAGTTTTCCCTGCTGAATTCAGACTCAGCATGTCAGATCTCCAGTACAAAGCGACCCAAAACTGGAAGGAGGTGAACAACCACTACCTGTAAGCCTCTACCACCAACTCAGATCAATGGGGCTCTAATGACAGCTTAAGAACTCTGAAATCACTTATTAAATGTCTGCCTTCATTCTGTTTCCTTGACAATTTTTTCTTTGGCTAGCAATAGCACTGACTCATTTTCTTAATTACTTCTGTGACTCATTTGCCAAAGACTATTGCTAGATATGCTGCCTTGAGATGACAAGCATCTCAAGATGATTGAAAATGTGTTTTGCAACTCTGACAAGTGAGATTAAACAATAGGTTGAGTCAAACTGCATTAATCAGGTTTGGGAGGGTCACTCCATGACTTTTAGTTTCTGACACATTGTCTAAAATAACTCAGTTTTCTCTTGATTGCACTCCACTGTCATTAGAACACAGCGTCCTTTTTGGCTACAGCTATTTTATTCCACTATTTCATATCCTGCAGCTGTTCCAGCCAAGCTTCTTTTGCCATAGTTCCTATACAACACCGAGCTAAATTTCAGACATCTCAGGGTTGCTTTTCATTTTACGTAACAGCATCAATTCAATGACAGAGTGAGAAAGCACAGTTCAGATTCACCAACTTTCGCAGACCAGAATGTCCATTCCATATCTGTATGTAGTGAACCTTGACTTCTAGCTCACCCTCAAACCTGTCCGAATCATGCTATTTCAAATCAGTAAATAAAACCTGGTATTCCATTTTAAGAATTTTAAACCTGTTTGACATCATTATCCACAAATTATACATATATAATTATACATATATATTATATGACAGCATTTGTGTTCCCAAATTAGTGACTGTGTTAGTGCCATCAACACCCATGGCACAGGGACAACTCCATGCCCCCAGAAACAGGTCTGTGACTTTAGGAGTCCCACAGTTAAGAAAATTGACAGCTCTTCTCATAAAGACCTTCGAATTAAAGACAAAATTCAAATATGAAAAGCACTGAATGAATGAAGGCCGCTCGGATTGTTTTGTGTAAATGTGTTGAGATATTAGATTGCTTAAATACACGCAGATAGACACTTCACCCAGCAGAATAATGCTTCTGCAGATGTTGCCTCAAAAATGATTCTCATTCACGTAACCTTGAAATTTATTTTCTGGAAGCATTAATTATTTAAAACCCAGCCACTAAGCACTAGAAGAATACAGAAGCAGAAATGACGGAAGAGTAGTGACGTTTTTTGTTTATTTTTCTTCAGCAAATGCTGAAGTTATTTTGCTGCATTTTCTCACCTATAAGAGCAAATATCTAAAAGATTTGAGAATCAGGAGGAGGCAAGGGGGGAAAACGAGGTATAAAAACTGTCATGTTGTGTCCATAAGTACACTCTCCTGCTTGTGGGACACCCACCATTGAAGCAGATTTTATTTGCGATTGCAATCAGAGATAACATCCTGACAAAATTATTCAGATATTCCCAACATTCTGTTGAATACAGCATATAAATACTGCAATTCTTCCCATAATATTTTTGCTGGTTTGTTTTGTTTTTTTTTAAATTTAGTGCATGCATGAAAAACAACTGAAAGAAAAATTTAAGCAGAACTTCTGGGTTCTCACCAAGTTCAAATCTTATCTTCAGTTCCCTCAGTATTTTCTGAGCTACTACATTCCAAGACCAGGTTGGACGAGGCTCTGGGCAACCTGATCTAGTAAAGGTGTATGTTTGGTGGCCCTGCTAGGCAGGGGGGTTGGAACTACATGATCCTTGAGGTCCCCTCCAACCCAGGTCATTCTGTGATTCTGTGATTCTGTGATTCCCTGTGATACAGCCTTAACATTTCTGAGGGAGCAAGTGCTTTAGAAGATGTAATTCTTTCTAACTCCACAGAAGTGGAATGTGGTTACGTATTAGGAAGCAATCATCATTTCCCCCCCCCCCTCAATGACCTTTATCTTGAGTTTGGTCTTCCCGTTTTTCTGGAGAGCTTTTTGTGTTAAGATTTTACTGGCTGAAAACATCAATTGAGAAACTATTTGCAGCTGGTCATCACTTCAGCTCAGACCCTGGTTATTACACTCAAATGTTAGCAGAGAGCCACTTTAATGTAGTTTTAGCATCCCTGGGCTAATACTGCCTATAAAGTATTATAATTCTTTGCAAGAGCCTTGTGAGTGGCAGGAAATCTACGTCCATTTATGGTCTATCTGATGCACTCACTACGGTCTTTTGAGGAACATGGAAGAGAAAAACACATCTAAATATCAAGTATAATACAATGAGCAAAAGAGAATAAAAGAAAGAACACTGCCTGACCAGAAAATAAATACATACATATACACATTTATATAAAATACATACACACATATATACATTCTGCCAACTCCTACAATGAAATCTGTTGTCCCTCGAGAGTCCTGATACAGGGCCACCTCCCTTTGCCACCTCACACAGCTATGAAACCCTCCTGAGATGTAGGTCTGTTATCTGAGCCAGGAAAATAGAGCTTTTTCTCAGCATAGCACGAGATCAAAAAGGCAGATATCCTAAACACAATATCTATCTCTTCCTTTGGTTATTCTGATTCCATAGAAAAGAAGTACACAACTTGGTATTTACTGTACAAAGAAACAAACTCAGAAAACTGTGCCAAAGGTAATAGCTCCAAGCATGCACTATTAGATGGAGAACTTCAGAACATGCTGCTGGATATATTGACGTTCTTCTCAAAATGTAACTCACATCAATCAAAAAATGCCTCTCCACACTTCGGTATCCTTTGAACCCACCACCCCCACACAGCAGCCCTCATACAAGTCCCAGGCTACAGCAGTGGGCATCAAACTTCAATAGCCCAAATATCAAAGTAGACAACAACAAGTGGGAGGAAGAATAAGCATTGTAAGAAGCCATAAAAACATAAGGTGCCACAGTCTTTAACCACAACCCAGTCTCAATGAATGCAGTAGCGTGAGCAACACCCCAACACTGCTGCTCCATTAATTCATGTTACCACACCTACCTGCCTTACCATTAAACACCACAGCACATAGTATTAGACTACATTATCTCATTAAGAAAAATGGGCTTCTCGTACCTTTATGACAATTCCTGCGATAACAGGAGAGCAGTGGAGTGCTGCTGCCTGGCTGCAATGCAGCCACTGGGGCTATTTACACTGTTAATGAGACTGGGAGCCTGCCTCAGCTTTGCCTCTGATAAAAGTTTCAAAAAGCAAGTCATTCTCACAGGTTTATTCACTGCCTGCTAATTAGCTAACCCACTGCAATTAATCTTAGAATTAGAAACCGGTTGAGTGTTCATTTCTATTTAATCAGATTATTAATAATACAAGCAGTCTTTTAATTATTCTTCCAGTGTACTCCTCCCTCTATACAAACACATTTTGACTTTCAAAACACACTTTTTAAGATCGAGTTGTTTTCCCCACAAATGGGTTTTGACCATTTCCCCCTGTCAGTCACCTGCGTTGGTAAGAGATTGCAGATCAAATCAGAATGGATGTTCCTAGAAGGTTCTAGATCTGCGGACCACTGCAGATCTGCAGCAGATTTTCTTTTTGAATATGAGGTTATTTACACCTTACTGCCTCTTTGACCAAATGCAGCGAGTTAAGTTATTAAGGGCCATAAGCAACAGCATTTGCTGCATGCAACTCGCTTCCAAAGCTCTCAGCCCAAACGTTTTCTACTCAACGCTGTTTAAATATAGATGAGCGGTTTTTCAAAAATGGTAGAATTATTCAGTTCTTTGTTATTGATAAAATACTCACAAAGGTCGCAGATGCAGCACTTTATAGATGATAAATACTCCCAACAGGAAAATCCACTGACGAAAAACTGCTATGACCTTTTATCCATTGCAAAGTGACTTCCCAGGCAATAACAGCCTCATTGGTTTCTTTTTTTTTTTCCTTTCTTTCTTTCTCCCTTTCTTTGCCTCCCATGAACTTCAAGAATGCCTTTTATTGGTCATGGCAGAAAAAAAACCCTCAGCAACATAGGTAGGGAAATTCAGCAAGAGCTCTCAGATAATTCTCACAGCAGCAAAGAAAGCAAAGCTCTATTCCTGAAGACAATCAGTGAAATAAGGTTGTCCTGCACAAGATTATTGCGTTATTAATTGTACCACTGATGTTCTTACATTCTTTTCTGTGTAGCCAATATCTGCACCTACTTTAGCTGTTTTTCTGCACAAATTCATGCACACATTCATACGTTCACCTAAACTATACGTACACAGCTACATACAAGGAGAATATAATATTAAAACAAAATACTATTTTTAAGCCAGACTCAGAGCTTTCAAGGCTCAGAAGGCAGATTTGCCTGCTTGAATCTGACAGTGGGTGAAGGCATTGCAGATGAGTGCTGACGGTGCTGGTTTAATTATACTGTACCATCAGGTGTGCTGTATGCACACTATAATTTATTGAAAAATCTTAGGTGTGCTCAGGAGTGCTTTTAAATGTTAATGATACCATCTTTTGTATTAGACAAGTACCATCAATAGCCTTAAATCCAATCACAGATGCTCTCTGAGGATAAGGAAAATATTGTTTATGCTAGTCAAGAAACCAACAGTTTTGCTTCAATTAGATAGACAGATAACTAGACTACAGCACTATTGTCCGGACTTTCAAGACAGCACTTGACAGTAGGAAACCTGGATGTGTCATTAGCAAAGTCCTAATGCAAACCTGGGAAGGGCTATGGCTATAGAAGAGACCAGATGATTCAGCCCCATGGCCTTACTCCAGCCAAAGCTGGAATACCCAACTCACACTGCACACCCTGCAGCAAGGAGAGCTGACATGGAAGGAACATCTCTCTACCAGCTTGTAGGTTCATTGACCTTTTCATGATAACGTGACAATCAGCCATCAAGTGCTTCCTAATTAGTATCAGAAAGATTCAATGGACTTGCTAGATTTTCCCATGAAAGGTTAATCCTGATACTTCGATTGAGCATCAGGCAAAGCCCCACACTTTTTTCCCCCAAGATAACACATGCATGTAAAATATTCTCCCATTTCCAGGTCTCTCTCTGGCAGTGAATGAGACTTCAGCTCTGCTTTTTCTCTTTGCATCCTGGACAACACGTGGGGTGCTGTTTTCATTCAGGTTTGAGCCCTAAGAGACTATAGCATCACAGCTTACATGCACCAAGGTGAAAACAAGCCTGCAGTTTTCCCAGAGGCACTGGGTCTCAAGACAGGGCTGCTTTGAATGCAGTGATTTTTGCTCACTGACTTACAATGGAAACATCTTTTAATGTTACATCCTTTGGGTCCTATATTCCTAAAACAGCGTTATCTCTTTAAAAGAATTAAGTGCTCAGTCTTACTGAGCAATCACATACAAATTAAAAAGGCCTAATAATAATTATTTTTGACTGACTTGCAAGGGTTATATGGCTGACTTATTCATTATTAGTTGCAGTTTACATAGGTCTTCAGTCTAAGTTCTGGTTCCACACAGTCATTTGCGATATAAATACATTATTTAGATGGGCTCAGACTCTCATACGAAGCCCTTTACTCACACCCATCAATCATTCACATTTCTTTGCTGACTGTAACAGTACTTGCCAATGTACTTGAGCTAAAGCTACATACACAAATAAGAGAATACAGAACCAGTGGTTCTTTTTCATGTTTTATTTATGCAGACTCGTGGTTATTTGATGTTTGAAGTATTATTGAGACATTTCTTTATAGCTTTTCTATTCATAATCCATTTGTATAAAGGATGGTGTTACATCCTATTATTCCAAGGCTGGACTATTGGGATTGCTGTCACTGAAAGCAGTGGATTATTTGGGTTCTGCATGTGTGAATTCCTCCCTGTTGGTGCCCAGGTTCACTTGGAAGACATTTGTGGATTTCTCAAGCTTCACTTTTAATTCTCCACTTGAAGAACAGCAGTGCAAAGTATCCACAACAAAACCTGGCAAGATACATTTAAATTGAACATTAGAGAGATCCAGGCCCACAGAGAGCACTCCAGACCCAGTGGATTGAGGAGCAGAAAATAAACAAAGCAGCTGGCAGCGGCAGAGAAGTTCTTTAATCTCTCATCTGAGTTCTTCCCAGATGGCTGTAATGAGATTTTTCTAAAGAGACTGTGGGGTAATGCATCTTGGCACAACCCCATAAAACGCAGAAGCCCCTTAATACCAAGACATGGATTCAATACACCTGTCAAGGAGAAAAGCATTTGGACACAACATGCACAGGATCTGCTGGAGCATTCCCCAGCCCCAAACTGCCTGCTCAGGGAGCAGCTCAAGGCTGCTCAGTGCACAAAAGCTCATGAAAGAATCCGTGCAGCTTAACTCTACCACCCACCTGCCGTGCCCGGGTGAGAGCTGCAGCTCTCTGTACACATTTCTGCCAGGCTCTTGCATGCCACTGTAAACTTGACGTGCTCTGGATGTCTTGCTGTACTAACATCTGGTGTGCTGAGACTCTCTGAGGCTGGAAATCCTTTCTTCTTTGCAAAACAATCTTGGAGTAAACCAGATATTGAAATCTTAACCTAGCGTGGAGTAGTTTATTTGATGTACAAGACAGCATTCTGCTCTCCTCAGTGATCACTGGGACTGATAGGGAAAGTATCAAGACAACACAAAGGTCATGCATGTGCACAGAAATGTAACACTGTCCTGCTGGAATTGGACATCTTAGTGAGATTCAGCCCAGAGTCACAGGTCCAGTTTTGGTGCCTATAACCAGGGCTGCACTGTGAGGAGCAGAGCTCTGGGGTCTGTTTCAGGAGGTGTGAAGGTAGGTAGCATCCAGTGAGCTGAGAAAGTTCCCAGGACAGCTGAGAGCAGTGCTGACCGGCTTCTTCTCACTTTTTTCTTGTCAGCTGAGCTGAGTCACAGCTCAGTATGTCAGAGGGGTTTCTCAGCAGTGGTACCAACCAGCTCCCTGCAGGCACTGGGCAGTACAGTTACGGGGAACAGCCAGGCCCAAGGTGCTCCATGTTTGTGAATAGTTTCAGTAATAAATCACAGCCACAAGTAAAGCATGGCAGAAACTCAATAAAATTGAAGAAGGAATTTGCACAGCTTCAGTTTTATCTGATTCATTTCTCTGCATCACAAATTTCTGCTGTTCCTGTACACTCATCCACACCCACTGCCGACATAACAAGGCACGAAGCAACTACTTTTTTCCAAAATGCCAGGATCTGGAAACTTGCAGACAGCTTTTTGCAAAGACAAAGGGGGAGCAGGGCGTGCTCCTCCTGCTCTGCACATTATGCAGAGGCTCATCATTAGCACTACTTGCTCTAGTCCATCCTAATGCAAGCGGTCTGTATGCAAATATCCTGTCCTCCCATCACAGCCAGGGAGCCAAACACATAGAGCCCTGCACAGGGAAAGCAGTCCTAATAGGCACGATCATAACGAGTTATGTTATAATTGGAGGCTACGGTACAGCAGCCTAAGTTGAAGGATCAGTGGCCAAGGAAAGGAAATACATCTATCTCCATATTCTTTATTGAAGCCTGATTCAAAGTGCAGTGTTGGTGATTTAACATAAACGTAACACATTTTTATAATCCTTAACAAATGTTCAGTCAGTAGATCAGCATAAAGCACAGCTTATTAAAACGGATAAGAGGGGGATTACGTGATTCACACTGTGGAGAAAAGAAATATATTTAAAATACAGGAATTCTTTAATCTGTTGCTCAGAAGGCACCGCACACACTGCTAGTGGAACAATGTGTGTGCATCCAACTTTTAATCACATAGGTCCTGACAAAGGGAACAGTAAAATGATTCCTCCTGGCACAGGATAAGCTTTTAACAATATAATCCTGATTGCATGTCAAACTTTGATGATTTTGGTTGGGTGACTGACATAAGTATTTAACTACACTTTGCAATTTTTAACAACGAGGCTGAGATTCCAGGGAGTCTAAACACTCATTTTACATATCTTCTTGGTGCATATCTAGTGTTTTCTAACAAAGAGCTTTATGTGCTGATCTGCAATTTAGCATGCAAACTGAACATAAAGCTTATCTCCTGAGTAAAGGCTACTTGCAATGAAAACAGATCCCAAATAGAGACATCTCTGAAGAAAAAAGAGGTATACCTTAACCAAGCCCTTAACCAAGCTTTCAAGGAAATATTTTTTGACCATTGCTTATAACACTGACTAGATTT